>NW_026732599.1:0-55000 GCF_028476545.2 Physella acuta | reverse complement strand
CTCTGGTTCTCGCGTGACCATACTATCCAACAACTCTCACATTCCTGGTCAGGAAACTTCAAACAGTTTTAATCTCAGGCCCCGCGAGCGTCACACACCTACAAAGTAGACTTTAAGCTTAACCTTAACCCGTCCTGTTGAAAACATGTCGGAATTTTTCAAAACAAAACAAACAAATAGCAGTCACCGGTCACTCAGACTCCTTTAGTATACGGTTACAATTACAATCAGACAACACAAGTTTACGGTTACAATTACAATCACACACCTAAAGTATAAGGTTACAATTACAATCACACACCTAAAGTATACGGTTACAACTACAATCACACACCTAAAGTATAAGGTTACAACTACAATCACACACCTAAAGTATATGGTTACAACTACAATCACACACCTAAAGTATAAGGTTACAACTACAATCACACACCTAAAGTATACGGTTACAACTACAATCACACACCTAAAGTATACGGTTACAACTACAATCACACACCTAAAGTATAAGGTTACAACTACAATCACACACCTAAAGTATAAGGTTACAACTACAATCACACACCTAAAGTATACGGTTACAACTACAATCACACACCTAAAGTATAAGGTTACAACTACAATCACACACCTAAAGTATACGGTTACAACTACAATCACACACCTAAAGTATACGGTTACAACTACAATCACACACCTTAAGTATACGGTAACAATTAAAATCAGACAACACAGGTATACGATTGAATCTGCAATCACAATCAATCAACGGGTAATATTATAAACTTGGCTTTTTGGTCGACCCTACATTTTTTATGGATGACGTCATGTGATGATCAGTGGTATGTTAAGATATTTCTTTTCACATTTCCAATACTTGTACATTAGTCGTATGGCGCCAACCTGAGCCATCTGAGCCAACTGAATTCTGTCCGACTGATGAACAACCTGAGCCATCAGAGCCATCTGAATTCTGTCCGACTGATGAACAACCTGAGCCATCAGAGCCAACTGAATTCTGTCCGACTGATGAACAACCTGAGCCATCTGAATTCTGTCCGACTGATGAACAACCTGAGCCATCTGAGCCATCTGAATTCTGTCCGACTGATGAACAACCAGAGCCATCTGAGCCATCTAAATTCTGTCCGACTAATGAACAACCAGAGCCATCAGAGCCAACTGAATTCTGTCCGACTGATGAACAACATGAGCCAACTGAATTCTGTCCGACTAATGAACAACCTGAGCCATCTGAGCCAACTGAATTCTGTCCGACTGATGAACAACATGAGCCAACTGAATTCTGTCCGACTAATGAACAACCTGAGCCATCTGAGCCAACTGAATTCTGTCCGACTGATGAACAACCTGAGCCATCGGAGCCAACTGAATTCTGTCCGACTGATGAACAACCTGAGCCATCGGAGCCAACTGAATTCTGTCCGACTGATGAACAACATGAGCCATCAGAGCCAACTGAATTCTGTCCGACTGATGAACAACCTGAGCCATCGGAGCCAACTGAATTCTGTCCGACTGATGAACAACATGAGCCATCAGAGCCAACTGAATTCTGTCCGACTGATGAACAACCTGAGCCATCGGAGCCAACTGAATTCTGTCCGACTGATGAACAACCTGAGCCATCTGGTACACTGAATTCTGTACCAAATCAAGTTTACATACATGTACACGATCTCGAAGATCCTTGGGGCCTCTATTTAATCTTTTAAATTTAATCAAAAATAATTGTATCTGCTTCTTTATTTGTTAAAAACACATCACAACACCAAGCATTTAAAGAAACACAACACCATCATAAATTTATAAACACACCACAACACCAGACATTTATAAACATACCACACCAGACATTTATAAACACACCACAACACCAGACATTATAAACATACCACAACACCAGACATTTATAAACATACCACACCAGACATTTATAAACACACCACAACACCAGACATTATAAACATACCACAACACCAGACATTATAAACACACCACAACACCAGACATTTATAAACACACCACAACACCAGACATTATAAACATACCACAACACCAGACATTATAAACACACCACAACACCAGACATTTATAAACACACCACAACACCAGGCACCTAAAAACACAACTTCAGAATGTAGACAAAAAAATTTGTAGTATCTCTATAACCTCTCTTGACTTGTCACTCCTGTCATTTCTTGCCACGACGTTTATGCTAGTCTGTCTTGTGATACTGACCGGAAGTGGTCAGCAGGTCCGCTGGTCGCTCACCCATTCTGCTATTTCAGACGGTACCTGGACAGCGCATTTCTAAATTCTTCTGACACCACTGGTACTCTCCATCTAGTCATTGAAATTATTCTCCAGTCCCTCCCTCTAGTCCAACATCGAAACAGCCTTCATGGTATCTTATATAACAAACTAATTTGGAAACATTATCAGTTTAGAAATAATCAGTACAGACTATTTACTTTCAGAGGAACATGCTGATTTAATTCTTTCTTAAAGTTTTAACAAACAAAAATCATTTTTAATAAATATAAAACCCTTTTTTAGTTTATTGTTCCTTTATTAAAGTTTTTTTTTTGTTTGAACATTGAAAAGAAAAAGTGGAAGAAAAATACCTCACTTGAAACTTTCGCTGGGCTAGAGTCATTAGATTTTAAATGCGGCTAAACCTAGCACAGAGAAACAAACAACATCGTGTTATTTATTCTATGAAAAAACTTGAACTATAAAACTCCAAATGTCGATTTGAACGTACAACACAAACCTAGCCCATAAAGCAAAGTTGTCATGTAACATTACGTTGCAGTGTACGGCATATATTTTCTTTTGCCGATATTCTTAAATCCAACTTTTTTTCAATTAACCGAATTTTTTGGATGTTGTCAGATACAGTCTCTCCACCCTGCCTACCCTCGATGTCCATTTAGTCTGAGGGGGTAGACGTTCTTTGGGGGGGGGGGTAGGCTTCGAGATGCCTGGAAGAAACTCTGCACCCGACTCCAAATTTTTTTATAGCAATCACTCAGCCTCGTATAATCAAACAACCAGTATAATAATGACAGAAAAGGGAGTGGCTTGATTTTGTAAACAAATATGTCAATTCTTGTGATTCAAATTTTACCCGTTGATATCATTAATTTATCACATTTTATCAAACACTGCTTTTACTTTTAAAGTTAAAGTATATGTCTCGGATTATTTTTCTTCTTCTTTGTAGTGCGTGTAACAGGTTTTTCTTACTTGCTTTATCTTCCATTTTAGTCATTGGCCTGATTTACTCTCCAAGAAAGACCGAGGTATATCAGGCAACAAGTCTATAAACAACTCACCAAGCAACAAGTCTATAAACAACTCACCAAGCAACAAATCTATAAACAACTCACCAAGCAACAAGTCTATAAACAACTCACCAAGCAACAAGTCTATAAACAACTCACCAAGCAACAAGTCTATAAACAACTCACCAAGCAACAAGTCTATAAACAACTCACCAAGCAACAAGTCTATAAACAACTCACCAAGCAACAAGTCTATAAACAACTCACCAAGCAACAAGTCTATAAACAACTCACCAGGCAACAAGTCTATAAACAACTCACCAAGCAAACAATTCTATAAACAACTCACCAAGCAACAAATCTATAAACAACTCACCAGGCACGAGTCTATAAACAACTCACCAGGCAACAAATCTATAAACAACTCACCAAGCAACAAGTCTATAAACAACTCACCAAGCAACAAGTCTATAAACAACTCACCAAGAACGACTGAGATAAATCAAGCAACAAGTCTATAAACAACTCACCAGGCAACGAGTCTATAAACAACTCACCAAGCAACAAGTCTATAAACAACTCACCAAGCAACAAGTCTATAAACAACTCACCAAGCAACAAGTCTATAAACAACTCACCAAGCAACAAGTCTATAAACAACTCACCAGGCAACGAGTCTATAAACAACTCACCAAGAACGACTGAGATAAATCAAGCAACAAGTCTATAAACAACTCACCAGGCAACGAGTCTATAAACAACTCACCAAGCAACAAGTCTATAAACAACTCACCAAGAACGACTGAGATAAATCAAGCAACAAATCTATAAACAACTAGAGATCTTCTGGTTAGCAGTCAAACGCTCTACCCTGTCGACCACTCACCGCGAAAGACCGAGGTAAATCTTGCTCAAGCCAGGCTAGCAGCTGCGGAATTTCCTGCTCTGTTACAAGATGTAGCTCGTCACACATTCTCCTGGTGGATGTACCCGCACTACAACACTGTTCATCTGATCAGCTCTAGACTTTATGTCATCTTTATCAGAGCTACCTGGACCATGTCACATAATTAAGTTATTGACACCTGCACACGAACTATGCAGGTCTGTAGTTGAAGATAATCCCGACCCTAATCTTGACCCTAACCTATACACTTACCATAAGCCTAACTCCCAATCTAAACCCTGTGTTTTTTCCAGACTTTTTTCTCCAGGGCGGCACTTGATGTTTTCTGGGGGGTTGAGGGGGGGGGGGGGCGGACTAAATTCTCCGGGGAGGATGGGGGCGGACAGTTGTATAAGTATACGTTTTCTAAATAAATTTCGTTCCCCCTTTCCAGCCCCCCCCCCCAAGACATGCCTGGAAGAAACACGGGACCCTGTTTAGTGTACAGACATAATTATAAGAGAACCAAAACAACTCGCACAAGAAAACTAGTTTTTGACATTCACAAGGGGAAATAATCAGATAAACATCGGTGTATAGGTTCAAATATTTATTTCCTCCCCTTGTATGACCAACCACAACAATGTAGAACACGCCCCCACCATTGGTGGACTTAGCAATGTGTACAGCACACGTCAGACGCTCACAAATGGAAATTCCGCCATCTTGATTCACCTTTGACCCCTGTGGATGGCTGGTTAGACCAACTGATCCTTTCATAGTACCAATCAAATACAGTGTAGCGAACATTACACCTCGAAACCCATCTGCCGATTTCTTCTGTACCTAGGCTGCTGATTCGCTATGATTATTTGTTGGAAAAACTGATGCATTGTTGCTGTTCGAATCTGCTCAAGCTGATATCGTCTGTAATTCAGGTAAACATTGAGCGCAGCTAGTCCTGTAAAAAAAAAAGTGTACATTAAACATTGCAGGCGTCAGATTATTTAGCGCCATAGGCAAAATGTATTGAAACGCCCCCCCCCCCCTCCCCCTCCCCCTCTTGAATAAAAGACGCCAAAAGGAACTACTTGTTGAAACATCTCTTCAATAGACTGATCAATTAAGGCAAAGACTATACTACTGTTGTGGGAAAAAGAAGACAAGAAAATATCCCTCTTATTATGTCACTTAAATTATTAGTTTGTGTTTTATAATCTGCTATCTAAATTGTATGTGTATTGACTGAGTCTTCATCTTAGTCTCGATTTTTAAAGATTGCATGGACAGCTTTGTCTGTATATTTAAATCCCTTTTACTTATTCTTATTTCGGAAATAACAAACTAACGACCACACAAAATAGCATTCGGGGGGGGGGGGATCGTTCGGCAAAAGTTTATTTCAATATAGCTGATATAAGGCGCCGGTCAGTCGAGGTCAGTTTTGACCCCTCTGACCGTGGACGGTGCTAGTTACTTTATACTGAACTACTATAAACTAGCCGTCGGTACCCGTTACAAGTGAACAGTGTTTCTTCCAGACTTTTTTCTCCGGGGGGGGGGGGGGGCACTTGATATTGGGGGGGGGGGGCGGTCAACATTTTCCGGGGACACTAGTAAAAGTATATGTTTTCTATATAAATTTCATTTCGTTCGGGGGGGGGGGGGGGCGGTAGACTATTAGGATAACAGTAAGGTAGATGACAAAACAAAAAAACATCTTACCGGCTACTACCACTGTTGCTGCCTGCAAGATTGCGATTAGCGGTGTGATTGCCTCTTGGATCAATGCCCGAAATGATAAAAGCTCCTGTTTGATGAAGGCCTGCTGTTTCAGCAAAATCTCTTCGGCGAATGTCTGATGTTTTAACATTGTCTTTTCAATAAAGGATTGGTTGGGAATCAAACCTCTGTAAAAGAAAAACACAACTGATCAAATAAATATAGAGATGTACAAAATAAAATGCACAAAAAAGGAAAAAAAAAACTAAAATAAAGGAGTGAGATATTTTTCCGCTTACTCTGGTAAGGTAAAAGAAAATCTGGTCCTATCATACTCTGTATTTACTGGTGCTCCAAACGCCAATGAAGTCAAAGCAAAAAGGAAAACACATGCTGCAAATGAAAAAAATATTTTAAACGGTCTTTTCTATTGCCTGCGGAAAGGGGAGGGGTGGGGTTATAGTGTATGGTGTTTGTGGTATGGGGTGAGATGTGATATTGGATGTTGAGGGTTAGTGTAGTGGGGTGAGATGTGTTATTGGATGTTGAGGGTTAGTGTAGTGGGGTGAGATGTGTTATTGGATGTTGAGGGTTAGTGTAGTGGGGTGTGATGTGATATTTGATGTTGAGGGTTAGTGTAGTGGGGTGAGATGTGATATTTGATGTTGAGGGTTAGTGTAGTAGGGTGAGATGTGTTATTTGATGTTGAAGGTTAGTGTAGTAGGGTGAGATGTGATATTTGATGTTGAGGGTTAGTGTAGTGGGGTGAGATGTGATATTGGATGTTGGGGGTTAGTGTAGTGGGGTGAGATGTGTTATTTGATGTTGAGGGTTAGTGTAGTGGGGTGAGATGTGTTATTTGATGTTGAGGGTTAGTGTAGTGGGGTGAGATGAGGTGTATGGTTGTGGTGGTGTGTGTTGCAAGATGTACGGTATGGGGTGAGGTATGGGGTGAGGTATGGGGTGAGGTATGGGGTGAGGTATAGGGTTAGGTATGGGGTGAGGTATGGGGTGAGGTATGGGGTGAGGTATGGAGTGAGGTATGGGGTGAGGTATGGGGTAAGGTATGGGGTGAGGTATGGAGTGAGGTATGGGGTGAGGTATGGGGTGAGGTATGGGGTTAGGTATGGGGTTAGGTATGGGGTGAGGTATGGGGTGAGGTATGTTCAGAGTGGTGGTGGTAAAAATCTGACAAGACTTACAAAAAAGCATCCCAAATGCATTTCTACCTCTCCTGTAGCTCAGCGTCATCTGTGTGGAAAGATGCACAAATTAAAAAATGTACCTGCATGGGTTTCGCTACCCTAACTTACAAAGAGTGTCTAGCCCGCTGTCACTCTGACACCTAAACATTAGGAGAAAATATTTGCAGTTATTTTACTTATTTTCAATAAGAAAGTAAAATCACCGCAAATGTTATTTTAAATCTATTTATGTCCTTGTTTATAGGACGACGTAGCATCAGTGGTAGAGCTCTAGGCTGCTAACGTAGCATCAGTGGTAGAGATCTAGGCTGCTAACGTAGCATCAGTGGTAGAGATCTAGGCTGCTAACGTAGCATCAGTGGTAGAGCTCTAGGCTGCTAACGTAGCATCAGTGGTAGAGATCTAGGCTGCTAACGTAGCATCAGTGGTAGAGATCTAGGCTGCTAACGTAGCATCAGTGGTAGAGCTCTAGGCTGCTAACGTAGCATCAGTGGTAGAGATATAGGCTGCTAACGTAGCAACAGTGGTAGAGATATAGGCTGCTAACGTAGCAACAGTGGTAGAGATCTAGGCTGCTTAGAGATCTAGTTTGCTAACGTAGCATCAGTGGTAGAGATATAGGCTGCTAACCCGTAATGTCTCGAATCCGTGCAAGTCAGTATAACTTCTCCACCCAGCTCTAATGGGTACCTGCTTCGTGTTAGGGAAAGTAAAGGCGGCTGGGGAAAATGCTGACCACCTGAGGACCACCCAGGTGACGAGAGCTAGAGAGGAAGTCCTCCACCTCCCGGTCGTTGCAACTCACCTTAGATAAGGCCGGCTGGACAAACGTCTGCACCGTGTCTGGGATTAGCTCAGACTGGTCAGGTGTGGCATCGGGAATAAAGGAATCTACCTGGTCAGGTGTAGAATCTGGAACAAATAAATCCGTCTCGTGAGTTATGAATCAATTTCGCTTTGAGAATTTATGAAGCTATAATTAGGTGGGTTTTGATGTACATGAATATAGCCTCAAAGCGATTATTTCAAACCACTTCTGTTGCTGTTAGCGTTAGTGTTAGTAATATGGTCAAGTGAGGGTTAGGGTCAGGCTTGGGTTATATTGGGGTAATGTGTCTTGGCGAAAATAACATCAATAAAAGCCAAAGGTGTGTTTACATGTGCCAGGCTAGGAGTTGAGAAATGGCTAGCTTTAGATCTACGACAAGGTTTTGGGTAGGGTGAGGCTTAGGTTTCTAATTATATATATATATTATATATAATTAAATATGGACACTAAGTAGCACTATCGGCTGTACTCGCTGCATAAACAGCCATATTTAGAGCTAGTATTCATGTGTTCATTTATCCAATTATTTATTTATTCAATAACGGCAACAATAGTAGGCACGGAGGCCTTTTTTCACATTGTCCGTTTAATAACAACAATTTAATAACAGCACTTTAAAAAGCAATTGCATAGTAAAGATATAGTAGTACCATAGCACTAAAAAATATAGAATAAAATAATATTACATAGTTATAATACAAAATGAGGTAAAATAAGAATATAATACATGAATGAGGAATGATGCAATGAGTCAGTTAGGGAGGTCATTAAATAATTGTTGTTTTAGTTTGTTTTTTTAAATATATTTTCAGATCTAGATAGTTTTATTTTATTAGGAAGATAGTTCCACAAAAGCTATAAAACTGGTTACTGGCTTGTCTAGTAATTTGGATTATATTATTACAACTAATATACTTCCATTAAATAAAAAGTTAATATATACTAAAGCCATTTTTTATATAAAATATTCCACGAAACAGGCCCCCTCCTACTTATCAGACCTATTTTCTTTTAACACAAAATTAAATCGACGTCTTAATTTACCAATCCCATCTACACCTTTTTTTCCAAAAACAGCTTTTGTGGAACTGTCAGCATCAGTGTTGAGAGCTACAGATGATATGAAGTGGTTATTGAAGTCATCAACATCTGTGTTGAGAGATACAGATGATATGAAGTGGTTAATGAAGTCATTAGAATCTGTGTTGAGAGATACAGATGATATGAAGTGGTTAATGAAGTCATTAGAATCTGTGTTGAGAGATACAGATGATATGAAGTGGTTAATGAAGTCATTAGAATCTGTGTTGAGAGATACAGATGATATGAAGTGGTTAATGAAGTCATTAGAATCTGTGTTGAGAGCTACAGATGATATGAAGTGGTTATTGAAGTCATCAGCAGATACCTGGCAATGTCCAGCTGTATCGCATGTGCGGTTTTTTTTTCTAATTATTTGATTTTTGGCAGTCCAGAACAAAGACCAGTTTCTTTGTATAGAGACCAGGTAACTATCGATGTGACTAGCTATAGCTATAGCTAGCTTTAATATGGAGTTACTACTCCCGGCTTGACTAGCTGAAACATATCGAGGCATGGCTAAAAAAAAACAAATACCCCCCCCCTTCTATATAAGACAAAGTACTCACCAGCATCCCTGTCCTGGTTGTCTGTCTGATGCTCACCTTCACCTTGGTGACGTAGTTCAGCCTTCAGGCTCACCTCACTCAGCTTTGACACGCTCAGGTCACGGGCCAGCTGCAGGTTGTCGACCAGTCCCGTCTCGCTGCACGTGCTACACTTGCTGGACTTGCTGGACCTAGCCGAGCTAGAGCGGGAGTTGGAGTCGCTGTATCTCCTGGAGTAGCGGAACATCTTATCGAACGTCCACATGCGGAAATAAACCACAAACTTACACTTGATAATTTAGTTTTAAAAAGTTAAAAATTCACGTAAAAATCAGCCGTTCTTGTGGTAACTATAAACTTTTACGTTCTACCGCAGTAAGACGGAAGGAATGTGACGTCATGCAATGTGACGTCATGCAAATAATTTATTTGCAATTGTTTTTAAGAAGCATTGGGTTAGAGAGTTTCAGCAATCTTAACCATCTGATACACTGATTTATGTTCGACTGAATTCTGTACCAAAATCAAGTTTACAAATTCGTACACGATCAAATACACAAACATGTACACAAACAAAATGACAAACATGTACATAAACATATAAATAATATGTATTCAAACATACAGAAGTGCTTTAAAAAAATATTCGCGTAGTTCATTTTTCCCGTCTTGAAGATCTTTGATGGCTCTATTTAATCTTTTAAATTTAATCAAAGATCATTTTATCTGCGTCTTTCTTTGTTAAAGCCACAACACAAACACCAGGCAATTAAACACACAACACAACATTAAGCATTTAAACACACAACACAACATTAAGCATTTAAATACACAACTTCAGAATGTAGACAAAAAAATTTGTAGTAACTCTAAAACCTCTCTTGACTTGTCACTCCTGTCATTTCTTGCCACGACGTTTATACCGTGATGCTAGTCTGTTTTGTGATACTGACCGGAAGTGGTCAGCAGGTCAGCTGGTCGCCAGTGTTTTTTCCAGACTTTTTTCTCCGGGGGGGAGGGGGCACTTGAAATTTTCGGGGGGGGGGGGGCGGTCATCATTTTTTTTTGGGGGGGGGGGGCGGACACTAGTAAAATTATATGTTTACTATATAAAATCCATCTCGTTCGGGAGGCTGGGTAGACTTTCTTCGGGGGGGGGGAGCTCCGTCCCCCCCCCCCCCCCCCCGAAGAGATGCCTGGAAGAAGCTCTGCTGGTCGCTCACCCATTCTGCTGTTTCAGAAGGTACCAGGACAGCGAATTTGGAAATAAATTTTGTAATAAAAACCTTTTTTTTAGTTTATTGTTCCTTTATTAAAGTTTTTTTTTTAACATCGAAAAGAAAAAGTGAAAGTAAAATACCTGTGCTGCGTTGGAGTCTTTACATTTTAAATGCGGCTAAACTTAGCACACAGAAACAAAATAAAATCGTGTTATTTATTCTAAGAATAAACTTTAACTAAACTTTCTCGAATGTTCTTATATATCACTACAGGGGATGTTTTTCCGACTCAGGGAGGTTTAAAACGTCGAGATTTGCAAAAATCTCGATTTTTTATTTTTTGCACGAAAAGATTACAATACTTTCTCCATACTTCGTATACGAGCAGTGGCGTAGCGAGGTCGGGTGTCACCCGGTGCGGCACTTAATGGTGTCACCCCCAGAGGCGTAGCGACCCTTACCGGGGACAAACTTTCAAGTTTTCGATTTGCACCCCCCCCCCCCTTAAACTTTCGATTTGCACCCCCCCTCAAGTTTTCGATTTGCACCCCCCCCTCAAGTTTTTCTCTATATAATTTGCTATTTTTTGCCTTGGTGTCACCCCCCCCCCTAAATGGTGTCACCCAGTGCGGTCCGCACCCCCCTCGCTACGCCCCTGTATACGAGAAAGTAAGAAACTCCAGATGTCGATTTGAACGTACAACACAACTCTCGCCCATAAAGCCAAGCTGTCATGTAACATTACGTTGGAGTGTACGGCATGTATTTTGTTTTGCCGATATTCTTAAATCCAACTTTTTCAAACAACCGAATCGATTGGATGTTGTCAGACAGACAGTAGCCGAAACACGGGAGGTCAAGGTCGAAGTAAGCCTCAGATATCCCACGTAGCAGCATCTGACCCAGGCCGTGACGTCTCATTTCTGGAACCACGTAAAGAATTCCTACACTTCCTTTCTCTGTGCCGACCACGTGACCTAGACACTGACCAGACCTGGTTAAAACAAGACAAAGTAGTTCTAGTGACGTCATCTATCGTTCATTCATTATCATTTTAATTTTGACGTTTGCTTTAAAATGACTTCATGTGTTTGTGTGAAAATATGTGACGCTCTGATAGAAGTCTCTCCACCCTACCTACCCTCGATGCCCCCCCTCATACCCAATCCTCCACCCCCACCCCCTTAATCATACGTCATATTTAGTTTTTATAGCAATCACTCTGCCTCGTATAATCTAACAACCAGTATAATAATGACAGGAAAAAAAAGAGTGGCTTGATTTTGTAAACAAATCAGAGAGCTTCATGGGAAATGATGTAGAAAAAAAGGTGGGGTTAAAATAACATGACGTCTTAAGGTGGTTAAAATTACAAAAAAGGAATGTTGCGTAAGTTTTATGCGGCAATAAAGCTGTCTAAAAGTCTACAATTTGGAAGGAAACAACGTACCTATCAAAGACACGACATACCTATCAAAGACACCACGTACCTATCAAAGACACGACATACCTATCAAAGACACCACATACCTATCAACGACACCACATACCTATCAAAGACACCACATACCTATCAAAGACACCACCTAACAAAGACACGACACACCTATCAAAGACACCACGTACCTAACAAAGACACCACGTACCTATCAAAGACACGACGTACCTATCAAAGACACCACGTACCTATCAAAGACACCACGTACCTATCAAAGACACCACGTACCTATCAAAGACACCACGTACCTAACAAAGACACCACGTACCTATCAAAGACAGCACATAACAGAGACACCACGTACCTATCATAGGTACGACGTAACAATCAAAGACACCACGTACCTATCAAAGACACCACAAGAAGGGAAGCGGAGAATAAGTTGTTCTAAATATTTCTCCGAGTGCTCCTTTTTAAACGGCCAGGTCGAGTTCATAATGGCAGCGTCTCGTTTTGGTTCCAGGGGGGAGATAATCAGGTGCACGGACCTTTGACCACAGGTGCTTTGACCATAGGGGGTTTGACCATAGGGGGTTTGACCACAGCGGAGCTTTGACCATAGGGGCTTTGACCATAGGGGGTTTGACCACAGCGGGGCTTTGACCATAGCGGTGCTTTGACCATAGGGGGTTTGATCATAGGGGGTTTGACCATAGGGGGTTTGACCACATGTGTTTTCTCAGCAGAGGGTCTTTGATCACAGGTGGTCTATCAACTGGTGTTTGATCACAAGCGCTGCGTCCGGCTTTGATCATAGGTGTGATACAATTAACACGATTTTATACATGTTTCCTGAGAGTACGTTAATAGAAATTAACATGTATTTAAAAGAAGACAAGAACTATAATTTAGTCTCCACATAAAGGCTGGTGCTAGGCCTCATAGATTTATTTTAAATATAAATGAAACACAAATAATGCGACATATAACAAGCTTCACAAATAAATAATGTAGATGTACTTTAAAATACATAGCATATATAAAGGATAAAAAATGATACAAAACTTGCCAACAATATAGTCAAAGATGTAATACATAAAATGGTTAACTAAATGACAGTTGTGCTATAGCACGCAAATATGTCAGTACATCTGTTTGACCATATGTCTGGACAGCACGTTGTACTTTTTCGTGCAGCATCTTGTATAGCTTCTCAGCTGGGAAGCTTGCCCCTGCAACACCTTGCAAGAAAGTTGTCTTTTGCCGTGTGCAGTCCATCTGCAGACCTTCAAGGAAACGCCACATTGTTGGTGTGACTACATTGGAGGAGAGACTGAAGACTGTAATGCCATCCTTCACAAATGTTATTTGTTCGTGCTACACCATCTCCAATCGTGTGCAAGATTCTCCATGGTTTTTAAATAGAGTAGTTTAGATGACTTGTATTTATACATGATGATTTAACATATTATTACATCATGTCGAAATTTAAAATATAATTTAGCAACTTTTAAAATAAATCCTTACCATATATGGACAGCATTGGACAAAACACCTGAGATCAAAGACCCTATGTGGACAAAAAACATATGATCAAAGCCGGACACAGCGCTTGTGATCAAACACCAGTTGATAGACCACCTGTGATCAAAGACCCTCTGCTGAGAAAACACCTGTGGTCAAACCCCCTATGGTCAAACCCCCTATGATCAAACCCCCTATGGTCAAAGCACCGCTATGGTCAAAGCCCCGCTGTGGTCAAAACCCCTATGGTCAAAGCCCCTATGGTCAAAGCTCCGCTGTGGTCAAACCCCCTATGGTCAAAACCCCTATGGTCAAAGTACCTGTGGTCAAAGGTCCTAGGACCGCCCCCCCCCCCCCCCTGCTTCGCTACTGCTTCTTAGATAAGTCAGGTTTTGATTTAGTTCATTTCTTTTGTTATTGCAGTCTTAGATAGGTCAGGTTTTTATTTAGTTCATTTCTTTTGTTAGGGCCGTCTTAGATAAGTCAGGTTTTGATTTAGTTCATTTCTTTTGTTAGGGCCGTCTTAGATAAGTCAGGTTTTGATTTAGTTCAGCTTGTTCTGTCACTCTTTGAGCTCCGAACTCATTCAAATGGTAAAGGTATTTTTTGGCATGCATTGAGCTTGGATGAATTTTTTCGCATAAGAAAGAGGATGTATTACAATCGTGCAAAAACTAATTGTTTTACACCTGACCAAGTCGAAAAAAACTGTTTTACTATTTAGCCTGTAAGTCGGGCTGTCTATGAACACGATAATGTAAGGACCGTTTCTATTACGTTATCGAAATTTTATGTTATAGTATTATATCGAACTTATATCTCTGTATCAGCTATTGAACCTTTTTCTGTAACCGGAAGTGGTACTTAAGTAACGTTTAAGTTAGGTGGACGAAATATCTCATACAATTATTACATTGTTTATTTCAAATTTTGAACGATTTCCGCTAAATGGAAGTAATACTTTACTCTATTTCCGTGTGACAGTATAACACAAAAAGATTACTTTTTCCGAGTAAGATTACTTCTTCCAAGTAAGTTTAGGGGAGATCACTCCCACTTTATCTAAAATTACTTCACCGGTAGACATGTTCATGTCGCACAGAGACTAGTCATACAGAGTACTGTGAGAACCTAAAACATGTCGGCACTTACGAAAAATTGCCGGTTTGTTCCAGTCAAAAAATCCTGGCCATGTCAACAAAGCTTGCATGGACATGACGTCACGCGCGTGCAGAAAATGTTCCGTTGAAGTATTAAAGAATTCAAAACACTGAAACAAAAGACGTCATCAACTTCACATCAACATCTTTTGCTCGTTATCTCCTAGCTCATGGACCACTTTGATGAACTAGGAGCTAGAACTTCTAAAGCTAAAACTTCTAAAGCTAAAACATCTTAAGCTAAAACATCTTAAGCTAAAACTTCTAAAGCTAAAACTTCTAAAGCTAAAACGTCTAAAGCTAAAATGTCTAAAGCTAAACCTTCTAAAGCTAAACCTTCTGAAGCTAAAACTTCTAAAGCTAAAACTTCTAAAGCTAAAACTTCTAAAGCTAAAACTTCTAAAGCTAAAACTTCTAAAGCTAAACCTTCTGAAGCTAAACCTTCTGAAGCTAAAACTTCTAAAGCTAAAACTTCTAAAGCTAAAACGTCTAAAGCTAAAATGTCTAAAGCTAAACCTTCTAAAGCTAAACCTTCTGAAGCTAAAACTTCTAAAGCTAAAACTTCTAAAGCTAAAACTTCTAAAGCTAAAACTTCTAAAGCTAAAACTTCTAAAACTAAAACTTCTAAAGCTAAAACTTCTAAAGCTAAAGCTTCTAAAGCTAAAACATCTAAAGCTAAAACATCTTAAGCTAAAACTTCTAAAGCTAAAACGTCTAAAGCTAAAATGTCTAAAGCTAAACCTTCTAAAGCTAAACCTTCTAAAGCTAAACCTTCTGAAGCTAAAACTTCTAAAGCTAAAACTTCTAAAGCTAAAACTTCTAAAGCTTAAACGTCTAAAGCTAAAACGTCTAAACCTAAAACTTGTCTAACTCACCCCACAGTTGACGTCAACATGGCCCGTGGCCGTTGCTTGTATGTTTGGCCACCCGATGGTGTAGAACTGAAAACCTGGCCATTTTGTTCTGATATGTTGCTTTACAACGTGGTAAAACTGGGAACGGATAGTTGCGTCACTTCAGGGGAAAACATAACTTAAATTTCTTCATAGCAACGCTGTATTGCGACTTTGGTAACTATGTTGATTCAACTTAGTAACGTGAAAAAATGTTAGGCACTAGTTTATCTTGTGTGGTTTTCTGTGAAAATTGCTAGGCACTAGTCTATGTTGTTGTGCTGTTATCAGTTTCAGTATGGTTAATTTGTGTGATTTAAGTTTCTCCCGTTGATATCATTAATTTATCACATTTTATCGCACAATGCTTTTACTTTTAAAGTTAAAGTAGGCCTATATGTCTCGGCTTTTTTTCCTTTTTTTTTTAGTGCGTTTAACAGGTTTTTCTTACTTGCTTCATTTTCCATTTTTGGTCATTGGTCAGATTTACTCACCAAGAAAGACCGAGGTATATCATGCAACCGGTCTATAAACAACTAGAGATCTTCTCGTTAGCAGTCAAACGCTCTACCTTGTTGACCACTCACCAAGAAAGACTGAGGTAAATCTTGCTCAAGCCAGGCTAGAAGCTGTGGGATTTCCTGCTCTGTTACAAGATGTAGCTCGTCACACATTCTCCTGGTGGATGTACCCGCACTACAACACTGTTCATCTGATCAGCTCCAGACTTTATGTCATCTTTATCAGAGCTATCTGGACCATGTCACATAATTAAGTTACTGACACCTGCACACGAACTATGCAGTTCTGTGACACTTTCTGTAGCCTCCATACCTGCCGAGTGACCTGACCTGGACTAAGGTTAAAAACAACTACAGGTACACCTGTACTACATAGTACAGATGTCATATGTCGTATCAGTCTACGCTAGCTTTTCATTTTAAGCCTCATGTATATTGAACTAGTAAGTATGTAAGAAGAAGAAAATGTGGGTTGGGGGTTAAGGTGCACCTACATTTCAATGTGACTACCGTTTTTTTTTTCCTTTGTTATTTTGTTTGTTTTCAGAACTGGATTAATACAATATAGGCCTAAGTAATTATACTGCAACGCCTATAACTGCACCCCCGGACTGAATACACTGTCACATTCAGGTACTCAGTACACTGTCACATCCAGGTACTCAGTACACTGTCATACCCAGGTACTCAGTACACTGTCATACCCAGGTATTCAGTACACTGTCACACCCAGGTACTCAGTACACTGTCACATCCAGGTACTCAGTACACTGTCACATCCAGGGACTCAGTACACTGTCACATCCAGGTACTCAGTACACTGTCACATCCAGGGACTCAGTACACTGTCACATCCAGGTACTCAGTACACTGTCACATCCATGGACTGAGTACACTGTCAAACCCAGGGATAGTACACTGTCACACCCAGGGATAGTACACTGTCACACCCAGGGATAGTACACTGTCACACCCAGGGACTCAGTACACTGTCACATCCATGGACTGAGTACACTGTCAAACCCAGGGATAGTACACTGTCACACCCAGGGATAGTACACTGTCACACCCAGGTACTCAGTACACTGTCACATCCATGGACTGAGTACACTGTCAAACCCAGGGATAGTACACTGTCACACCCAGGGACTCAGTACACTGTCACATCCAGGGACTCAGTACACTGTCACATCCAGGTACTCAGTACACTGTCACATCCAGGTACTCAGTACACTGTCACACCAAGGGACTCAGTACACTGTCACACCCAGGGACTCAGTACATTGTCACACCCAGGTACTCAGTACACTGTCACACCAAGGGACTCAGTACACTGTCACACCCAGGTACTCAGTACACTGTCACACCCAGGGACTCAGTACACTGTCACACCCAGGGACTCAGTACACTGTCACATCCAGGTACTCAGTGCACTGTCACATCCAGGTACTCAATACACTGTCACACCCAGGGACACAGTACACTGTCACACCCAGGTACTCAGTGCACTGTCACATCCAGGGACTCGGTACACTGTCACACCCAGGTACTCAATACACTGTCACACCAAGGGACTCAGTACACTGTCACACCCAGGTACTCAGTACACTGTCACACCCAGGGACTCAGTACACTGTCACACCTAGGGACTCAGTACACTGTCACACCCAGGTACTCAGTGCACTGTCACATCCAGGGACTCGGTACACTGTCACACCCAGGTACTCAATACACTGTCACACCCAGGGACACAGTACACTGTCACACACAGGTACTCAGTACACTGTCACACCCAGGGACTCAGTACACTGTCACACCTAGGGACTCAGTACACTGTCACACCCAGGGACTCAGTACACTGTCACACCTAGGGACTCAGTACACTGTCACACCCAGGGACGACTCCGTACACTGTCACACCCAGTACACTGTCACACCCTGGTACTCAGTACACTGTCACACCCAGGGACTCAGTACACTGTCACACCTAGGGACTCAGTACACTGTCACACCCAGGTACTCAGTGCACTGTCACATCCAGGGACTCGGTACACTGTCACACCCAGGTACTCAATACACTGTCACACCCAGGGACACAGTACACTGTCACACCCAGGTACTCAGTACACTGTCACACCCAGGGACTCAGTACACTGTCACACCTAGGGACTCAGTACACTGTCACACCCAGGGACTCAGTACACTGTCACACCTAGGGACTCAGTACACTGTCACACCCAGGGACGACTCCGTACACTGTCACACCCAGTACACTGTCACACCCAGGAACTCAGTACACTGTCACACCCAGTACACTGTCACGTCCTAGGGACTCAGTACACTGTCACACCCAGGTACTCAGTACACTGTCATGCCACCAATCCTAGCACTAACATGTGGAGCAATTGGAAATATAACAACTCTTACCACACATAATCAGACAAGTAAATAAAATAATATTTTAAAAATGAAGACAATCATTTTGTTTATTTATGTATTTAAAATTTGTCTAATGTTCTAATTTAGAATCATGCTTAGTGCTGGCCACACTATCCCATCTATATGCCGAGGTCACAGAAACAGCTGAGCTCCACTTCACCTGCGCCGTGGGCCACCAAGTCTAACAGTGAACTTGTAATCAGCATTGCCTTTCTCTCTTGTTGCAGCATGGACCATCATTCAAAGTTGCCTGACTGTTCTAGGCTGTCTTCCTTTTTTTCTGATGATCACAGGTCTAAAATTGTTGCTATGACTGAACGTGTCTAGCAATACGACCAAACTGACAAAGAGTCTAGTGTAGCAAACAAAAATCTTATGAGCAAGTAATCTTTCTAGATAAATCATAATTACATATTTCAAGATTAGATATGACAAATTTACTTAGTCTAATTACAATAATATATTGTAATATATCTGTGTTATTAGAGAGCGGATTTAAAAAGTAGCAATAATATTAATAACATAAAGATTTATTTTACAAACAAAATGATAGTGTGTTAAAATGAGCAAATTTTAGGCTCAATTTTCAGCGCTACATAAAATATTCGCCTTGCAATACGGTAAAGTTTTATCTGATACCTATAACACATTACTAAATATTCGTATTTATAAACACAACTTCAACTTATAAACAGAATGACAGGTGCATCACATAGCACCACAGCTGCCATCGATTGTTAATCCGGAGTATAGAACAGTAGTTGAATCGCGCCGATATTCTTAAACCCCATTTTTTCAAACAACCGAATCGATTGGACGTTGTCTACATGACAGTAGCCAATGCACGGAAGGTCAAGGTCGAAGTAAGCCTCAGATATCCCACGTAGCAGCATCTGACCCAGGCCGTGACGTCGCATTTCTGGAGCCACGTAAAGAATTCCTACACTTCCTTTCTCTGTGCCCACCACGTGACCTAGACATTGGCCAGCCCTGGTTGAGACAGAACAAAGCTCTTGCATCAAATATCTTTGATTTCATCATACTAAAGACAAAGATGCATTTATATTTTTATTGATGGAGAAAAAAAAGGACTGGTATTTAATTGGTTGTTTTTGTTATGTTTACTGTAAAAATAATTGATAAAAATGTTGGGATTTATTTCGTGTACTAAGCGCCATCATTTTAATTTATTTCAACGACCAAATGCAGTCTATTGAAAATTTTGTTTTCAAGTGTTTTAAAAAGACAAATCATATTAACCACCTGAGTAGTTTAACATCTTATTAGCATGAATTTAACTGTTAAAGCATACACATCAATGTTTCTTGTTTGTCATAGGTCGGTGCGGTTCTGTTTATAAATGATATTTGTTTGTTTGTTTTTTTATTTAAAAACGAACGTGAAGGATAATATCTTATACCCAGTACATTGGTCATTATTGTCAATTTTTTTTTAAAGTGAAGATGTTAACTCAATTAACTGCTTAATTAGGCGTATATTCGAACGTCATTTTTTTTTCATCTCGCGAATTGATTGTTATCCAAAATCAGCAAGCATTCAACATGCACAAAGGTCTTCGCCGCAGTCCTAAACTGACAGTATCCTGTTTGTATACATTGTCAGACTAATCAGAATACAGCCCGTAGCTAATTAAAAATGTTAAGCCGTGAAAACTTTTACTGCTCAGAATTTATAACATGAAATAATGTACACTTATCATTATCTTTTCCGTTCAAGCCATGGACACATGCGGTAGATGAAGTAGAGTTCATCTATTTCAATGAACTCGGCATACAGTAGGATAATATGGTCAGCGCTATACACTTGCGTTAATTTCCCTAACGCCTGTCAGGTACCTATTAGAGCTCAATTGAGTCAGGGACGACCTACAGACCCAACCTCGTTATCCGAACTCGAGACTTAAGCGTCAGCAGTCGCAGGCTTTACCATTTGCCCATACCACCTCGATACCTTTTCACTTTCTAAAATCTCTTTTATATTATGTCAAGAGATGAGTTTAAATATGTTCATGACAGTAGTTTTGTAAAGAAACAAAGCCGTCAGACAATAGACTGCAATCAAGGCAAGACGTACCTATCAAACACCCCACAAGAAGGGAAGCGGAGAATAAGTTGCTCTAAATATTTCTCCGAGTGCTCCTTTTTAAACGGCCAGGTCGAGTTCAGAATGGCGGCGTCTCGTTTTGGTTCCAGAGGGGAGATAATCAGGTCGTCTGGAACTGGTCGTCTGCTGTAGGTTGATATTACAACGTTTTTGAGTTAAAATTTATCTAAAATATTAATGAACGTAATAAAAAAAGCAATAAATTAATACAATATCCGACTTATGGCATTTTTTTCCGTCTACATCATAAATAATTGTGTCCTCAGACGCAATGTTGAACACATACACAATGTTCACCACATACACAGTGTTGACCAGATACACATTGTTGACCAATCACAAAGTTGACCATATACACAAAGTTGACCATCTACACAAAGTTGACCAACTACACGATGTTGACCACATACACAATGTTGACCACATACACAATGTTGACCAAAACTCAATGTTGACCACATGCACAACTATTACATCTCTCCCCTGTCTGTTTTTTATCAACAAATTAATTTTGCAAATAAAAAATATAAAAAATCACAAGACCATATGTTTTACAATAATTATTAACGGACAAAGATTACTGCTGAACAAATACATTTCCCTGTTAATTATTTTAAGTTACAGTAAGTCTTTAATTTGTTTTAAAACAGCATGTGTCTACAGCATCATGAAACTAATGGACGTGATTAATTTTATGCACGCACCTTGCAATGACGTCATCCCTTTGGGCTAACATGCTGTAAAACTTCAACTCTTGCGGCACATGTGAAAATCTTGACCTGAACAATTCACGGATTCCAGAAGATAGCTCGACATTGTATCCTAACAGGATAATTCACGATTGTATATGTTTATCTAGGCCAATTCTGATTAAAGATGTATAACATTCAACAAATTCAAAATGACTAGTAATGACCGCGTTTATAGTATCCTTAGAGTTGGTAGAAATGTTTGAAAATCGTAATAGATCAGCTAAGACTAAACAAAAGAATATTTCAGATAATTCAGCGGCCCATTTTAATTGTATTTTTTTTTAATTTAAATGTAATAAATTTGCTTTAATTAACATTGCTTAATTGATAAACCAAGATTTATTTTCTAGTCAGATGATAAAACGACAACCTGCCAATACTCACGAAAAATGGCCGGTTTGTTCCAGTCAACAAATCCTGGCCATGTCAACAAAACCTGCGCTGATTTAGCGTCACGGGCGTACAGAAAACGCTGGGCTGTAGCGTCGAAGAATTCAAAACACTGGAAAATCATATTTCTTGTCATTGAGAACTTTCCCCCATTATATGATTTGAATCTCACAACTTGGTCTATTTGTCACACTCACCCCACAGTTGACGTCAACATGGCCCGTGGCCGCTGCTTGTATGTTTGGCCACCCGATGGTGTAGAACTGAAAACCTGGCCATTTTGTTCTGATATGTTCCCTGACAACACCGTACAGCTGTGCCGACCGATGTAGTGTATATATATATATATATATATATATATATATATATATATATATAAAATTTTTTTTTTTATTTTTTTATTTATTTCGTTATTTATTTATTTATTTATTTATTTATTTATTTATTTATTTATTTATTTATTTATTTATTTATTTATTTATTTATTTATTTATTTATTTATTTATTTATTTATTTATTTATTTATTTATTTATTTATTTATTTATTTATTTATTTATTTATTTATTTATTTATTTATTTATTTATTTATTTATTTATTTATTTATTTATTTATTTATTTATTTATTTATTTATTTATTTATTTATTTATTTATTTATTTATTTATTTATTTATTTATTTATTTATTTATTTATTTATTTATTTATTTATTTATTTATTTATTTATTTATTTATTTATTTATTTATTTATTTATTTATTTATTTATTTATGTATTTATGTATTTATTTATGTATTTATGTATGTATTTATGTATGTATGTATGTATGTATGTATGTATGTGTTTATTTATTTATTTATTTATTTATTTATTTATTTATTTATTTATTTATTTATTTATTTATTTATTTATTTATTTATTTATTTATTTATTTATTTATTTATTTATTTATTTATTTATTTATTTATTTATTTATTTATTTATTTATTTATTTATTTATTTATTTATTTATTTATTTATTTATTTATTTATTTATTTATTTATTTATTTATTTATTTATTTATTTATTTATTTATTTATTTATTTATTTATTTATTTATTTATTTATTTATTTATTTATTTATTTATTTATTTATTTATTTATTTATTTATTTATTTATTTATTTATTTATTTATTTATTTATTTATTTATTTATTTATTTATTTATTTATTTATTTATTTATTTATTTATTTATTTATTTATTTATTTATTTATTTATTTATTTATTTATTTATTTATTTGTTTGTTTGTTTCCTATATACCAGACATATGGTACAGTTCAACTTGGCATACTAAAATGTTACATTCAACCAACAAGTCTATAAAACAACTCACTGATAAAGACTGAGGTAACTCTTGCTCAAGCCAGGCTAGCAGCTGTGGGATTTCCTGCTCTGTTACAAGATGGAGCTCGTCACACATTCTCCTGATGGATGTACCTGCACTAAAACCCTTGTCAATTTTGTTCTGGTCGTTGTGTAATCTTTATTTAATGAGAGCTATCAGATCTAAGTCACAACATTACGTTTTTGTCACATCGCGCGAACTTTGACACAGTTCTGTAACACAAGCAGTACAGATATCTTGAACCTACCTAGTGACCTGCAGTGTAGCCATCTTAAACCTACCTAGTGACCTGTAGTGTAGCCATCTTAAACCTACCTAGTGACCTAACGTGTAGCTATCTTAAACCTACCTATTGACCTAACGTGTAGCCATCTTAAACCTACCTATTGACCTAACGTGTAGCCACCTTAAACCTACCTAGTGACCTGACGTGTAGCCATCTTAAACCTACCTAGTGACCTGACGTGTAGCCATCTTAAACCTACCTAGTGACCTGACGTGTAGACATCTTAAACCTACCTAGTGACCTGACCATCCCTTGTGTAGCCATCTTAAACCTACCTAGTGATCTGACGTGTAGCCGTCTTAAACCTACCTAGTGACCTGACGTGTAGCCATCTTAAACTAACCTAGTGACCTGACGTGTAGCCATCTTAAACCTACCTAATGACCTGACGTGTAGCTATCTTAAACCTACCTTGTGACCTGACGTATGGCCATCTTAAACCTACCTAGTGACCTGACGTGTAGCCATCTTAAACCTACCTAGTGACCTGACGTGTAGCCATCTTAAACCTACCTAATGACCTGACGTGTAGCTATCTTAAACCTACCTTGTGACCTGACGTATGGCCATCTTAAACCTACCTATTGACCTGACGTGTAGCCATCTTAAACCTACCTAGTGACCTGACGTGTAGCCATCTTAAACCTACCTAGTGACCTGACGTGTAGCCATCTTAAACCTACCTAGTGACCTAACGTGTAGCTATCTTAAACCTACCTAGTGACCTGCAATGTAGCCATCTTAAACCTACCTAGTGACCTGACGTGTAGCCATCTTAAACCAACCTAGTGACCTAACGTGTAGCTATCTTAAACCTACCTAGTGACCTGCAATGTAGCCATCTTAAACCTACCTAGTGACCTGCAATGTAGCCATCTTAAACCTACCTAGTGACCTGACGTGTAGCCATCTTAAACCTACCTAGTGACCTGACGTGTAGCCACCTTAAACCTACACAGTGACATGACGTGTAGCCACCTTAAACCTACCTATTGACCTGACGTGTAGCTATCTTAAACCTACCTAGTGACCTGACGTGTAGCTATCTTAAACCTACCTAGTGACCTGACGTGTAGCTATCTTAAACCTACCTAGTGACCTGACGTGTAGCTATCTTAAACCTACCTAGTGACCTGACGTGTAGCCATCTTAAACGTACCTAATGACCTGACGTGTAGCCATCTTAAACCTACCTAGTGACCACGGTTACCTTTTCATAGTACGGCTTACATTTGACAATTTAAATCTACACTAATATAAGGTCAAGAAAATGAAAACTATTTTTAACTTTTAGTCTCCCGTATATTAAACAGGTATGTGTATAAGGATGTATGATATTGTGCGAAATGTTAAAGTCACTTACAAATAACATGACAATTTTTTTTCTTATTTCTTTTTTTTTTTTAGTACTGGATTTTAAGTACAACTTAAACCCACTTGCCGCTACCAGGAACTCCGTACACCAATGTGCCACATAACCGAGTACTAAAATACTGTCATAATAAAATAATGTAAAACTTTCCAATCAACGTTTATCAGATAGGTATATCTCGGGCAGATGTGGCTCGCTAGCTGGGGACAGCCACTCTTCTAGGAGAGACAACTCCAAAATCAAACAACTGCTGCCTTATAGTTTATTTTTGGTTGGACAAAGGCCATGGAAGCAAATCCAAAAAGAAAAGCAGGCTGAAATCGGAGCTCAACGGCGCATAACTAGTTGACACGTATCCTTAATTGTGTTAGAGGGGATCCCTTCCAACACTAAAATTAAAAACGAAGAAGAAGAAGATAGGTATATAAGACAATTTTTTTTTTAAAACAAAAACAAAAATTCTGTTTATTTGACAGAAAAGTCTTTTGATTATTCCAATTTATAATTTATATTCCCTCCCCTCTCTCTTGCTGCCGTATAGCTCGCTAATTTATACATGCCACGCATCTTTGTCCTTTGTCCCTCTAAACAATGCTAGGTGTAAGAAATCATTGAGGTGTTTGCCTCAAGTTCCTGGCCCCAGGTCTCTAATTACCTGGGTAGACATTGCAGGGGTGGTTATGTGAGACTTGCATGAAGTTGGCTGATCCTTTACCAAGTGTTGCGGAACTGACAAAATTATTTTATGTACCTCTAGGTATTCCTCTGATCATCCACGCAATAAAACTTACCTGGCATCCTTCTAGCTAACACAGTCATATTTTATGAGCACTTAATCTGTCTAAAATAATGATTTTGACATTTTTAAAGCATGGTTGCAGCTGATGTATATATTGTGACGGTAATTTTATTCTACACCCCATCGCCTCTTCCACCCTTCTCTCCCCCCCCCCTCCCCCGGGTCAGTTGGAATCCCAGGACCGTTAGACTGTTCCGTAGCTAGATCTACAGTGTGACTCACGCCAAAGACGAAAAGGCTTATGGGACCGGCCGTCGCTGGTGCGATAAAAGGACCGGTAACCGATGACCTAGGTCCTTTTTTTAAACTAACCACTGCCCTTGCTTAGCCCACCTGCGCGCGAACCCTACCGTGGGTTAAAGGTCTCCAAGAAATTAGCAGTTATCGCAGCTTTACAGATGGTGTTTGATGATTTTAAGAAACTAGAAATCTATATCAACCTTTTATTGGCATGTCTTTTATTATCAGCATTTGATTTAATTTTACTGTTATCCAAATTGTTATAATTTCTCTCAACTTGTGTTGTATTAAATTATTATCTCTTAGTACTATATCCCACGCCATTGTTCTATCCTACACGTGTATCGCTAGCTACGTTATTTATGTTAGCAATATTTAGTAGGCCATGCCTTCTATTTACAGCGTCCTAGGTCGGGGACCAAACCATTCCAATGCTATTGTAATAGACAAGGCGAGCGCATGTGTACTCGCTTGAAGTTTAAGCTATTGATAAAGTCATGTATATGTATAATCCAAATCCACAATTAAGACAACAGTACAACTTATGATGTGGGACGGAGTGGTCTAGCTCTCTAACCCGTAAGTCTCAAGTTCGAATCCGGGTTCAAGTCAGTAGACCGTCCCTGAGTCCACCCAACGCTGATGGGTACCTAACTCTCGTTAGGGAAAATAAAGACGGCTGGGCATAGTGCTAACAACACTATCTCTTCATATGCCGAGGTCACAGAAACAAGTGAACTCTACTTCACTTGCCCCTTAGACCGTCAGGTTTAAAAGGGAATCTTTTTACAACTTATGACATACATATTACTGTTGATCTTCTATAATAAATCTACTCATACTGTTATGGGTGATTAGTGTTATTATTTTACCATTAGTAATATTACATTCCCGGTAGTGGAGCGACTCAGACCTCCTACCGCGTGAATATTCAGACCTCCTACCGCGTGAATATACACATTTTGCTGATTGTTTATCTATTATAAACGGTACAATTATACCTTTTACAGTTTTTATATATATATATATATATATATATATATATATATATATATATATATATATATATATATATATATATATATATATATATATATATGACTCCTAACTAATAGACTATAGGATGATTGCGCATTGGAATTCAAGCACAAAGTCTGGGTCCTATGTTGAGAACAACCAGATGTTGCCGATGTATCAGGCACCATTTCTCCAACCGGCTGATTGACCCAATAGACAGGGCGTTACCGATACAGTTTGGAATTAACAGTGTCACAGGAGCAGCCGAAAGGAAACTAGTTGATATATTAAACTTACTTATAGTCTAATTACAACCAAATATTTTAACTCATCTTGTGATATCCCAGAGTGTATTTACTTGATTACAAATGTTACAACCTAAGGTCTCTCATAAATGAACTCGTGTATAAGGAACATTTTTTTGTGAATCTGAGAAATACTTGAAACTGGCACCTTGTTCTGCACGAAATATTTTTTACTTGGTAAAGTTTTAACTAACCCATAAAATAATTGGCAATTCTTTCACATCTATAAATAAACCTCAGCTTATAAACTGAATGTCAAATGCATCTCACAACACGAAAGCTGCAGCGTAGTGTTATGTTGGAGTGTAGCTAATTACTTTTATTGTGTCGATATTCTTAAATCCAACTTTTTCAAACAACTTAATTGATTGGATGTTGTTCGTCTGACAGTAGGCAACACACGGGAGGTCAAGGTCGAAGTAAGCCTTAGATATCCCACGTAGCAGTATCTGACCCAAGCCGTGTCGTCTCATTTCTGGAACCACGTAAAGAATTCCAACTGTTCCTTGTGGTGTGCCGACCACGTGACCTAAACATTGGCCAGACCTAGTTGATTCAAAAAATCTTTGATTTCACCATACGAAGGACACAAATGGATAGGGCGTGACCTAACGGTAGACCGCTTGAATGCTAACCAGAAATAGCAATATAAACATAAAGTGATATTTCAGCGCCGAGGATTTCAATTACATACCCTTGGCGTTGAAATATCACTTTCTGTTAACATTGCTATTTCAGTCAAAACGCCTGCTTCCACCCCCTCTACTAGAATGCAAACCAGAAATTCTCGGGTTCGAATCCGGGTTCAACTTAGTAGAACGTTTATGAGTCCACCCAGCAGCTCTAATGGGTACCTAACTCATGAAAGAAGAAGTAAGGGCGGCTGGGCATAGTGCTGACCACACTTTCCCTACATTTGTGAGGTAACAGAAACAGGGGAAACTGTTGACCTCTACCCTCCTCCCCCCCCCCCCCCCCCCCCCCAGGTTCGAGAAAGGAACTTACTTTTTTTAAATATTCTTGGTTTGAAAATTGATGACTCGTATTTAACGGTTTTATGTATTTTATATCAAACAAAATTGAAAAAAAAATGGAATTAATTGCAAGGACAAAGAAACCACCTAATAGAGACATCACGTACCTAACAAAGACACGACGTACCTAACAAAGACACGACGTACCTAACAAAGACACGACGTACCTAACAAAGACACGACGTACCTATCAAAGACCCCACAAGAAGGGAAGTGGAGAGCAAGTTGTTCCATATATTTCTCCGAGTGCTCGGTTTTATACGACCAGGTCGAGTTCATACAGGCAGCGTCTCGTTTTGGTTCCAGAGGGGAGATAATCAGGTCGTCTGGTACTTGGCTGCTGCAGGTGGCAAAATATTTATGTTAACGAGTTAGAGTTTATCTAAATATACTAAATATATTCATGACTAAAAAATAAATCAATGAAATCCCCAAAATTTCATGGCGATCAGGTGAACGGTGTCAACCCGCAATCGACTTTTATTTTTGTATACCATATTGAGAGATTAATAAATGGCGCCCTGCCGGGACACCATGCATGCAAATACTCCCTGGGAGTATTCGCAACAAATTGCCAAAGTTTCATGACGATCGGATGAAAGGTGTAGTAATGCAGTCATTCACACAGACGCACACAGACACACATTTACTACTATATATATATATATATATATATATATATATATATATATATATATATATATATATATATATGTATATATATATATATATAAACATATATATATAAATATATATATATATATATATATATATATATATATATATATATATATATATATATATATATATATATATATAGTGTATAGAGGACAAATGCAATACGACCTCTTTTTTCTGAAATCGATGTACATTTCTACTTACATTGTCAATAATACAAGCTGCAAAAAAACTAGTTGGAAACTATTTGGAACCAGCTTTTCAAGCCTATTATATAAAAGCATGTTATATAAACGCTGTTTATTATAGTTTTTTTAAACAATTTGTAGGCTGTATAGCGTCATGAAACAGAGACATGATTAATTTCATTCATGTACCTTGTAATGACGTCATCCTTTGGTGCCATCATGGTGTAAAACGTCAACTCGTGAAGCTCGTATGAAAATCTTGACTGGAACAATTCATGGATTCCTGACGTTAGTGCATCTGGGAATTCTGAACAGGATAAAAGACTTCAAAAGACAATGTAATCAAACTAAATTTTTGAAAAAAATCTTTTTAAAAATATGGCAAGCGATAGAATTATATTTACATTTTTTAAAAACTAAAGCCGTTTGGGAACCACCGATTACACTTATTTTCATATTTTTCTATTGAAGATAAGCCGTTGAAAACCCGTTAAGAATTATTTTATCAAATTAAATATTTTTTTTTTAAAACATGTCCTCAACCTCTCCAGTCAACCAGAATACTCTGGGAGAATAAAAATAAATTACTTTTATATTACTAGTAATTATTTCTTTGACTATTTCTAGCCTTTATAAAACTGGAAGTCATTTTGCACTTATTACACAAATGTTTTAAAATATTCAATTTTGGTTGAAAATTATGATTTATTGCAACAAAAATATGGAACCATTGGGAACCAGCATTTCAAGCGTATTCACAATTGCTTTAAATGCATCTGTATCTAGTCAGATTAAGCATTAAAAATTTCAATAAAAACAATTTGACTTGCAATAAATGAATTAGTTTATATTACTCATATAGTTTGATGGAATTTATGAAAAAGTGTAAAACCTGACTTCTTTAATTAACCTGACAACAAGCAGCCAATACTCACGAAAAATGGCCGGTTTGTTCCAGTCAACAATTCCTGGCGATGTCAACAAAACCTGCGCTGATTTAGCGTCGCGGGCGTACAGAAAAATGTAGACTCTGTTTTTAAAGTAGTCATAACACTGAAAGAAAACTCATATACAGTGATTTCCCCTTTTTACATTCTTTATAATCCTATCTCGGTCTACACATAACTGTTTGTCGAACTCACCCCACAGTTGAGGTCAGTACTACCAGTGGCCGCTGCTTGTATGTTTGGCCATCCGATGGTGTAGAACTGATATCCTGGCCAGTTTAATCTGGTATTTTCTTTGACAACACCGTAAAGCTGGTGGTGGATATAGCTAGGTCAATACATGGGGCGTCACGTGCTGGGGTGGATACATATGTATACTTGGTATACAGGAATTGGTATGGGATATGAATAACGATAGGGAAAAGGAAATTTGATACGGAATTATATAGAGGAATCTATAGGGTGAAATGATATAGAAAATTAAACGGGATATGGACAGAAACAATGAAATTAATGGATTTAAAATAAAGATTGCGATAGAAATAAAGAAAATAATATGGATAGTTACAGGAATTGGTTAGGAATAGAGATAGTGATAAAGAAAACTAAATCGGATCGGGAATAGATTGGGAAATAGAAAAAATTAGTTAAAACGAAAGGGATAGGGAAAGATATAGGGAAAAATAATATGTCTAACAAAGGGATAGAGATAACTTTATCTATAGACATAATGATAAGGATGGCGATTAGGTATGATGGAAAGGGACAAGAAAAGTGAAAATGGATGAGAATAATTATAGTAATAGGGGTAGGAATAGCTATAATGATTGAGATTGGGATATATTTCTGTTTAGAATTATGTTTGGATTTGGATTCTTTTTTTATTTGGTTGTGGTTAAGGTTAGTGTTATGAATATTTTCTAAAGGCATTTTAATTGAAAACGGTATATGCTGCTAGTTAGTGATAAAAGACATTTAAGTCAACTATCACAGTAACCTACATCGGGTCATATTGAAATTTTACATTCAACAAGTCTGTCAACAACTCACCGCGTAAGACTGAGGTAACTCTTGCTCAAGCCAGGCTAGCAGCTGTGGGATTTCCTGCTCTGTTACAAGATGGAGCTCGTCACACATTCTCCTGATGGATGTACCTGCACTACAACCCCTGTCAACTCGGTTCTGGTCGTTGTGTAATCTTTATTTAACGAGAGCAGCCAGATCTAAATCACAGCATTACGTTTTTGTCACATCACGCGAACTTTGACACAGTTCTGTAACACAATCTGTACCGCCATCTTAAACCTACCTAGTGACCTGTTGTGTAGATATCTTGAACATACATAGTGACCTCAGGTGTAGCCATCTTAAACCTACCTAGTGACCACAGATACCACACCATAGTCCGGCTGAAAATTGACGATTCAGTCTATGCTTATATAAAATCAAGAAACTGAAAACAATTTTTACCTTTTAGCCTCGCGTATATTAAACAGATATATGTATAAGGAGGTATGATAATGTGTGCGAAACGTTAAAGTTTTTTTTTTAGTACTGGATTTTATGCAGAGGCGTAACGAGTGGGTGGGGGCGGGGGTGCGGACCGAGTGACACCATTTAGGGGGGTGACACCAAGGCAAAAAATAGTAAAATATATAGAGAAAAATAGAGGGGGGTGCAAATCAAAAGTTTGAGGGGGGTGCAAATCTTAAGTTCGAGGGGGGGTGCAAATCGAAAATTTGAAAGTTTGTACCCAGGAAGGGTCGCTACGCCACTGGGGGGTGACACCATTAAGTGCCGCACCAGGTGGCACCCGACCTCGCTACGCCACTGATTTTTTGTACAACTCAAATCCACTTGCCTCGCCAAGGAACTCAGTACACGGGGATGCCACATAAGCAAGTATTAAAATAAATAATAATAAAATATTGTAAAAATAAATTCTTTCAAAGTTTATCACATAGGTATATCTCGGGCAGATGCCTTGTAGTTTGTTCTTGGTTGGATAAAAGCTATGGAAGCCAATCCAAAAAGAAAAGCAGGCTGAAATCGGAGTCAATGGCCTCAACGGAGAGTTGACACGTAAACTTAATTTGTGTTGGAGGGGATCCCTACCAACACTAAAATTAACAACGAAGAAGAAGAAGATAGGTATTAGAGACAATAATTTAAAACAAAAAGAAAATTCTGTTTATTTGACAGAAAAGTCTTTTGATTATTCCAATTTATAATTTATATTCCCTCCCCTCTCTCTTGCTGCCATACAGCTCGCCAATCCAGACATGCCACACATCTTTGTCATGTGTTCCTCTCTCTAAACAATGCTAGGTGTAAGAAATCATTGAGGTGTTTGCCTCAAGTTCCTGGCCCCAGGTCTCTAATTACCTGGGTAGACATTGCAGGTGTGTTGAGGTGAGACTGGCATAAAGTTGGCTGATCCTTTACCAAGTGTTGCGGAACTGACAAAATTATTTTATGTACCTCTAGGTATTCCTCTGATCCTCCACGCAATAAAACTTACCTGGCATCCTTCTAGCTAACACAGTCATATTTTATGAGCACTTAATCCGTCTAAAATAATGATTTTGACATTTTTAAAGCATGGTTGCAGCTGATGTATATATTGTGACGGTAATTTTATTCTACACCCCATCGCCTCTTCCACCCTTCTCTCCCCCCCCCCCCCTCCCCCGGGTCAGTTGGAATCCCAGGACCGTTAGACTGTTCCGTAGCTAGATCTACAGTGTGACTCACGCCAAAGACGAAAAGGCTTATGGGACCGGCCGTCGCTGGTGCGATAAAAAGACCTAACTAAACTAACCACTGCCCTTGCTTAGCCCACCTGTGCGCGAACCTTACCGTGGGTTAAAGGTCTCCAAGAATTTAGCAGTTATCGCTGCTTTACAGACGGTATTTGATAATTTTAAGAAACTAGAAATCTATATCAACCTTTTATTGGCATGTCTTTTATTATCAGCATTTGATTTAATTTTACTATTATCCAAATTTATTATAATTTCCCTCAACTTGTGTTGTATTAAATGATTATCTCTTAGTACTATATCCCACCCCATTGTTCTATCCTTCACGTGTATCGCTAGCTACGTTATTTATGTTAGCAATATTTAGTAGGCCATGCCTTCTATTTACAGCGTCCTAGGTCGGGGACCAAACCATTCCAATGTTATTGTAATAGACAAGGCGAGCGCATGTGTACTCGCTTGAAGTTTAAGCTATTGATAAAGTCATGTATATGTATAATCCAAATCCACAATTAAGACAATAGTACAACTTATGATGTGGGACGGAGTGGTCTAGCTCTCTAACACGTAAGCCTCGAGTTCGAATCCGGGTTCAAGTCAGTAGACCGTCCCTGAGTCCACCCAACTCTGATGGGTACCTAACTCTCGTTAGGGAGAATAAAGACGGCTGGGCATAGTGCTGACAACACTATCTCTTCATATGCCGATGTCACAGAAACAAGTGAACTCTACTTCACTTGCCCCTTAGACCGTCAGGTTTAAAAGGGAATCTTTTTACAACTTATGACATATATATTACTGTTGATCTTCTATAATAAATCTACTCATACTGTTATGGGTAATTAGTGTTATTATTTTACCATTAGTTATATTACATTCTCGGTAGTGGAGCGACTCAGACCTCCTACCGCTTGAATATACACATTTTGCTGATTGTTTATCTGTTATAAACGGTACAATTATACCTTTTACAGTTTATATATATATATATATATATATATATATATATATATATATATATATATATATATATATATATATATATATATATATATATATGTGTGTGTGTCTCCAAACTAATAGACTATAGGATGATTGCGCATTGGAACTCAAGCACAAAGTCTGGTTCCTATGTTGAGAACAACCAGATGTTGCCGATGTATCAGGCACCATTTCCTCAACCGGCTGATTGACCCAATAGACAGGGCGTTACCGATACAGTTTGGAATTAACAGTGTCGCAGGAGCAGCCGAAAGGAAACTAGTTGATATATTAAACTTACTTATAGTCTAATTACAACAAAATATTTTAACTCATCTTGTGATATCCCAGAGTGTATTTACTTGATTACAAATGTTACAACCTAAGGTCTCTCATAAATGAACTCGTGTATAAGGAACATTTTTTTGTGAATGTGAGAAATACTTGAAACTTGCAAATGGTTCTGCACGAATTGTTTTTTACTTGGGAAAGTTTTAACTGACCCATAAAATAATTGGTCATTCTTTCACATCTATAAATAAACCTCAACTTATAAACTGAATGTCAAATGCATCTCACAACACGAAATGCAGCGTAGTGTTATGTTGGAGTGTAGCTGATTACTTTTATTGTGTCGATATTCTTAAATCCAACTTTTTCAAACAACTTAATGGATTGGATGTTATTCGTCAGACAGTAGGCAACACACGGGAGGTCAAGGTCGAAGTAAGCCTCAGATATCCCACGTAGCAGTATCTGACCCAGGCCGTGACGTCTCATTTCTGGAACCACGTAAAGAATTCCAACGGTTCCTTGTGGTGTGCCGACCACGTGACCTAGACATTGACCAGACCTGGTTAAAACAAGACAAAATTTAGTGCATCAAATATCTTTGATTTCCCTATGCTAAGGACACTAATGTGTTGGGATTTATCTACAGCGATAGAATGCTAGCCCGAAAGTCTCGAGTTCGAATCCGGGTTCAAATAAGTAGAACGTTTCTGAGTCCATCCAGCTCTAATGGGTAACTAACTCATGTAAGAAAGACAAGACGTACCTATCAAAGACACCACTTATCGAAGACGCCACGTAACAAAGACACCACGTACCTATCAAAGACACGACGTACCTATCAAAGACCCCACAAGAAGGGAAGTGGAGAGCAAGTTGTTCCATATATTTCTCCGAGTGCTCGTTTTTATACGGCCAGGTCGAGTTCATACAAGCACCGTCTCGTTTTGGTTCCAGAGGGGAGATAATCAGGTCGTCAGGTAATTGGCTTCTGCAGGTGGCAAAATATTAACGTTAATGAGCTAGAGTTTATCTGAGTATATCAATGACTAAAAAAATAAATCAATGAAATCCCCAAAGTTTCATGGCGATCGGGTGAACGGTGTCAAACCGCAATCGACTTTTATTTTTATATACCATATTGAGAGATTAATAAATGGCGCCCTGCCGGGGCACCATCCATGCGAAAACTCCCTGGGAGTTTTTGCAACAAATTGCCAAAGTTTCATGACGATCGGATGAAAGGTGTAGTAATGCAGTCGTAAACACACACACATATATTAAAAAAAATTATATATATATATATATATATATATATATATATATATATATATATATATATATATATATATATATATATATATATATATATCGAGTGTATAGAGGACAAATGCACTATGGCCTCTTTTTTAATGAAATCGATGTACATTTCTACTTATACTGTCAATAATACACGCTACAAAAAAACTAGTTGGAAACTATTTGGAACCAGCTTTTTAAGCCTATTATATAAAAGCATGTTTATTTGTTATTATAGTTTTTTATAGGTTTTTTTAGTAGTTTTTTTTTTTAGTTATTATAGTTTTTTAAACAATGAGTAGGCTGTATAGCGTCATGAAATAGAGACATGATTAATTTCATTCATGTACCTTGTAATAACGTCATCCTTTTGTGCCATCATGGTGTAAAACGTCAACTCATGAAGCTCGTATGAAAATCTTGACTGGAACAATTCATGAATTCCTGACGTTAGTGTATCTGGGAATCCTGAAAAGGATAAAAGACTTAATAAGTCTATGTAATCATACTAAATTTGTGAAAAAATCATTTTAAAAATATGGCAAGCGATAAAATTATATTTACATTTTTAAAAACCTAAAGCCGTTTGGGAACCATCAATTACAATTATTTCCATATTTTTCTATTGAAGATAAACCGTTGAAAAGCCGTTTAGAATTATTTCATAAATTCAAAAATTTTCAAAAACTGTCATCAGCCTCTCTAGTCAACCAGAATAACCAAGGAGAGTAAAAAACAAATTACTATTATATTAATAGTAATTATTTATTTATCTATTTCTAGCCTTAATAAAACCGGAAGTCGATTTGCACTTATTACACAAATGTTATAAAATATTCAATTTTGGTTGAAAATTTTTGCTTTCTTGGAACCATTGGGAACCAGCATTTCAAGCGTATCAACGATTGCTTTAAATGCATCTGGATCAAGTCAGATTAAGCATTAAAAATTTTCAATAAAAACAATTTGACTTGCAATAAATGAATTAGTTTATATTACTCATATAGTTTGATGGAATTCATGTAAAAGTGTAAAAACTGACTTCTTTAATTAACCTGACAACATCCTTCCAATACTCACGGAAAATGGCCGGTTTGTTCCAGTCAACAATTCCTGGAGATGTCAACAAAACCTGCGCTGATTTAGCGTCACGGGCGTACAGAAATATTTGGACTCTGTTTTTAAAGTAGTCATAACACTGAAAGAGAAAACTTATTCATATAGAGTGATTTCCCCTTTTTACAATCTTGGATTATCCTACCTTGGTCTACACATAACTGTTTGTCGAACTCACCCCACAGTTGACGTCAGTATTGCCAGTGGCCGCTGCTTGTATGTTTGGCCATCCGATGGTGTAGAACTGATATCCTGGCCAGTTTAATCTGGTATTTTCTTTGACAACACCGTAAAGCTGGGGGTGGAGATAGGTAGGTCAATACAGGGGCGTCACGTGCTGGGGTCGATACATGTGGTGGATACTTGGTGTAGGTATACAGGAATTGGTAAGGGATATGAATAACGATAAAGGAAAGGAAAATTGATACGGAATTATATAGAGGAATCTATAGGGTGAAATGATATAGAAAATTAAACGGGATATGGACAGAAACAATGAAATTAATGGATTTAAAATAACGATTGCGATAGAAATAAAGAAAATAATATGGATAGCTACAGGAATAGGTAAGGGATAGAGATAGTGATAAAGAAAATTAAATCGGATTGGGAATAGATTGGGAAATCGAAAAAATCAGTTAAAATTAAAGGGGATAGGGGAAAGAGATAGGGAAAATAATATGTCTAACTGGGGGATAGAGATAGCTATATCTATAGACATAATGATAAGGATGGCGATTAGGTATGATGGAAAGGGACAAGAAAAGTGAAAATGGAAGAGAATAATTATAGTGATAGGGATAGGAATAGTTATAATGATTGAGATTGGGGTATATTTCTGTTTAGAATTATGTTTGGATTTGGATTCTTTTTTATTTGGTTGTGGTTAAGGTTAGTGTTATGAATATTTTCTAAAGGCATTTTAATTGAAAACGGTATATGCTGCTAGTTAGTGATAAAAGACATGTGAAGTCAACTATTATAGTAGCCTACATATGGTCATAATTGAAGTTTTACATTCTAGCAACAAGTTTGTCAACAACTCACCGCGTAAGACTGAGGTAACTCTTGCTCAAGCCAGGCTAGCAGCTGTGGGATTTCTTGCTCTGTTACAAGATGGAGCTCGTCACACATTCTCCTGATGGATGTACCTGCACTAAAACCCCTGTCAACTCTGTTCTGGTTAGGTTGTTATGTAATCTTTATTTAAATAGAGCTATCAGACCCAGGTCACATACACAGGCCTACTTATTTAAAACAACCACCATAACACCTGGTTAGGAAGTTACACTTTTAATCTAGATATATGAGAGTGTGATACTTAAACGGCTTCAACAAAGATTTTAACCTTGGAGTGTCACACGATCACTTGATAAACGTATGATATCGCCATCCAACAAACATTACCACACAACTCGACTTGTCCTGTCATAAGATGGTGTATGAGGTGAGGTCATAAAGTTGACCAGTTCATCTCAGAAGTTGACCCGTACACTCAATGACGTCATAGAGTCACCCCGTCTTCACTTGTAATGGACGAGGGTAACATGGTAAATGTTTAGATCTTCCAAATTGTTTTTTTTTTCGGGGAGGGGGCGGGAACTGCGTATCGACTAGCCACCTTTTTGATCTGCTTCTGCACTCCCCAATGTAGAACTAAATCATAACCAAATAAAACTAAGGGGAATTTAACAAAAAAGATGTATTAGCCATCTTAAACCTACCGAGTGACCTGAAGTGTAGCCAGCTTAAAAAAGATAGAGACCTGACCATACCTTGTGTAGCCATCTTAAACCTACATAGTGACCTGACGTGTAGCCATTTTAAACCTACCTAGTGACCTGACGCGTAGACATCTTAAACCTACCTAGTGACCTGACGTGTAGCCATCTTAAACCTACCTAGTGACCTGACGCGTAGACATCTTAAACCTACCTAGTGACCTGACGCGTAGACATCTTAAACCTACCTAGTGACCTGACGTGTAGCCATCTTAAACCTACACAGTGACCTGAAGTGTAGACAACTTAAAAAAACCTACCTAGAGACCTGACCATACCTTGTGTTGCCACCTTAAACCTACCTAGAGACCTGACCATCCCTTGTGGAGCCATCTTAAACCTACTTAATAACCTGACGTGTAGCCATCTTAAACCTACCTAGTGACCTGACGTGTCGCCATCTTGAACCTACCTAGTGACCTTACCATACCTTGTGTAGCCATCTTAAACCTACCTAGAGACCTGACCATACCTTGTATAGCCATCTTAAACCTACCTAGAGACCTTACCATACCTTGTGTAGCCATCTTAAACCTACCTAGAGACCTGACCATACCTTGTGTAGCCATCCTAAACCTACCTAGTGACCTGTTGTGTAGCCAAAATAAAAAACCTACCTAGAGACCTTACCATACCTTGTGTAGCCAAATTAAAAAACCTACCTAGAGACCTGACCATTCTTTGTGTAGCCATTCTAAACCTACCTAGTGACCTGTCGTGTAGCCATCTTAAACCTACCTAGTGACCTGACCATACTTTGTGTAGCCATCCTAAACCTACCTATTGACCTGTCGTGTAGCAAACTTTAAAAAAAACCTACCTAGTGACATGACCACACCTTGTGTAGCCATCCTAAACCTACGTTGTGACCTGTTGTGTAGCCAAATTAAAAAACCTACCTAGTGACCTGACCATACCTTGTGTAGCCACCTTAAACCTACCTAGTGACCTGACCATACCTTGTGTAGCCACCTTAAACCTACCTAGTGACATGACCATATTTTGTGTAGCCACCTTAAACCTACCTAGTGACATGACCATACCTTAATGTGTAGACACCTTAAACTTACATATTGACCACAGATACCACTTCATATTAGGGATGACATGTCATTTCAAACTACCTAATATAAGGTCAAAAACTGAAAACTATTTTTAACTTTCAGCTTCACGTATATTTAACAGGTATGTCGAGAAGGAATTAAATTATTGTGTGTTTGGGAGGGGGGTTTTTAAATCGAATTTACAAATCAACGTGACGTTTGTTTTTCCTAATTCCTAATTAGTTTTTAAAACTGGATTTTAAGTACAACTCAAATCCACGTGCCACGCCCAGGAACTCAGTACACTGTGGTGCCACATTACCAAGTACCCACATACTGTCCAAAAAAAATATTTAAAAACGTAAAAAAAAAATCCTAAGTTTATCATATGTGTATATAAGAAATATTTTAAAAGAAAAATGAATATCTGTTTATTTAACAGAAAGTCTTTTGACTATTCCAATTTATAATTTTTATTCTCTCCTTCCTCTCTTCCTGCAATATACCGCCAATCTAGACTTACACCACATCTCTGTCCTGTGCCCCTCTCCGGTGGCCGGAAAGAACCGCAACGGAAAAAAGCGCAACGGAAAAAAGCGCAAAACAAAAAGCGCACACGGAAAAAAGCGCAAAGAGAAAAAAGCGCAAACGGAAAAAGCGCACACAGAAAAAAGCGCACACAGAAAAAAAGCGGAAACAGAAAAAAACCGCAACGGAAAAAAGCGCAAACAGAAAAAAGCGCACACAGAAAAAAGCGCAAACGGAAAAAAAGCGCAAACAGAAAAAAGCGCAAACAGAAAAATGCGCAACCAGAAAAAACAACGACAAATGTGCAAAAGAGAAATTTAGCACAAAGACCTATATAGACTAGATGGCACATTTATACATGACTGTTAGGGCTGCTGTGAGAGTGTCGTGTTTGGTCACGTGATCTACTACCATTTAAAGCGTACCACTACCATGTGCATTTCCATCACCATGATACAGGCGATAATCACTTTACACAATGTGTATTATTTTCTTGTTCAATAATTTTTCAACTACTATTCTTGTATAAATAAACATAAAACTATCGACATTACACGAAGTATCTTTCACATTCTCCCTAGTCCGAACTACCTAGCTTGCATACCATAACAACCCGTTCCTATGGCAAAACTTCACTCTCTTTCATCCGCGTCATCAAACATGCATTAGTCATATCTCTCGTAACAACATTCATTCGCACCAAAATAACAATTATGTATTTAATATTTTTTTCACATCGTGACGCACCTACCTACCTACCTACTACCCAACTACCCACCTACCCACCTACACACTTACCTATCTACCCACCTACCCACCTACCTACCTTTCTACCTATCTACCCACTTACCCACTTACCCACCTACCCACCTTCCCACTTACCCACCTACCCACCAAAAAAGTATCGGCGAAGTTCGTAAATTTCGTAAACTGTACTAGACATCTTTTTTTTTAATGAAAATTCATTGACATCATTGACATATGTTACATATATGTTACTTTTTGCGACAACCTTAATTAGTGCTTTGGGCTTGTATGAAAACTCACTTCGAACTAACTCATTTACATGCTATTTATTTTAACATTACACGGTAAGCGTCAGCCAACTGTTGTGATGTGAGGTGAGTACAGGTTCGACAATAAACCAACACGAAAGTACGAAAGAGACATAGGCTGCCTATTAGAGAATGGACCCCTTAACTTTCCTAACCCCACCATTTATTATACCCTACCTATCCTCTAAATTTCCTGCGCTAAATGTCACTTCCCTCCCAATCGTTCCTATTCTACAGAATTGTGTGTGTTATTTAATTACATTCTTTAATCTCAATATAACTAAAATAGACTTTTGTTTGAAGGGTAATGAAAAAATGTAAACAAAAGGGACGCTACTCTAAATCTATGCGAATACTTATTTGCAGTGGCGTAGGCAGGGGGGGTTAGGGGGGTCATAACCCCCCCCCCCCATAAACCCCTCGGTATATATATATATATATATATATATATATATATATATATATATATATATATATATATATATATATATATATATATATATATATATATATATATATATATAAAGTGTGAGGGGGGTGCAAATCGAAAGTTTGAGGGGGGAAAAAAGTCTGGAAGAAACACTGCATGTAGCCTATATAACAGAAGAGCTATGGTTGTTTATATCATTTTGCATTCGTCCGGTAAACATTTCAGTAAAATACCTTAAAAAACCTTCCATAACCTTTTTATAAAGAAAAGAAGAGAGATGAAGTTTTATAATAACATCAGGCTTTGGCTTACACCTACTCCAAAGGCATCTACATTGTTAAACTGATTAACTATGTAATGTAGGGCTCTACATGAGAGGGTCAACACTAACATTATATTCTGTTTAGCCATTCAGTAGTTACTCCCAAAGCACGACGACATCAAGGTATACAAATGATTCGACAGGATGACATTAATTTTACTATTTATTGCATTACAAAGGACGACTTGAACGAACAATACTAAGACTGGACTACATTACGACATCACTCTAACACAACAAGAACAAGTGTACTTTTTAACTTCTTTCCCCGACAACAACAAACCTACACTAAAACCTCACATTCTTGCGAACCGCGTAACTATTCAATGCGTCATTAACTTTCGCACTAATATTCGTTCACACCAATCCTTGTTTAAACATACATCAAAACTATATATATATATATATATATATATATATATATATATATATATATATATATATATATATATATATATATATACTAGCCGTCCCGGCCAGGCCCTGCTCTGGCTTCTGTGAAAAACCTTCCTGTTAAAGACCATTACCTGTGTGTTTAGTAATCATCATAAACCCGGCATTGCCCACTCAAACCACAACCAACCAAAACCAAAACAACAAAACGCAAACATAACGCAAACACAATTACAAATACAAACGAAAACAAAAACCTAACAACAAACCCAACCACAACCACAAACACCAATACAAACACAAAGAAAAAACAAACAAAAAAGTAAATGAAAACAAAAACCTAACAACAAACCCAACCACAACCACAAATACGAACCCAAAGAAAAAAAACAAACGAAAAGCAAACGAAAACAAAACAAATCCAAACTCAAAACCAACCACAAACACAAATACAAACACAAACCCAAAGAAAAAAACACAAACGAAAACGAAAAAAGAAAGAACAAAAACGAACCAAATCAAAACGCAACCACTAACGCAAACCCAACCTAAACACACAAAAAAACACTAACGCGAACATAAACGCAAAGTGCTCACAGTCTAGCCCGGGGCAGAATCGCCTGTTTCAGCTTAATAATCGACTACAGTACCCCAACTTATTCATAGTCTTTTGCACTCACTTAAACGAACGTGGGTGCCAAACCAAATGAACAATTATAATACTCCAAGCTTATTCGTAAAATACCTACAACATTTGCACTTGATCAATCCCCGCTAATTATGTAATTATTAATAGGTAGGTAGGCAGGCAGGTAGGTAGGTAGGTAGGTAGGTAGGTAGGTAGGTAGGTAGGTAGGTAGGTAGGTAGGTAGGTAGGTAGGTAGGTAGGTAGGTAGGTAGGTAGGTAGGTAGGTAGGTAGGTAGGTAGGTAGGTAGGTAGGTAGGTAGGTAGGTAGGTAGGTAGGTAGGTAGGTAGGTAGGTAGGTAGGTAGGTAGGTAGGTAGGTAGGTAGGTAGGTAGGTAGGTAGGTAGGTAGGTAGGTAGGTAGGTAGGTAGGTAGGTAGGTAGGTAGGTAGGTAGGTAGGTAGGTAGGTAGGTAGGTAGGTAGGTAGGTAGGTAGGTAGGTAGGTAGGTAGGTAGGTAGGTAGGGAGGGAGGGAGGGAGGGAGGGAGGGAGGTAGGGAGGTAGGTAGGTAGGTAGGTAGGTAGGTAGGTAGGTAGGTAGGTAGGTAGGTAGGTAGGTAGGTAGGTAGGTAGGTAGGTAGGTAGGTAGGTAGGGAGGGAGGGAGGGAGGGAGGGAGGTAGGGAGGTAGGTAGGTTGGTAGGTTGGTAGGTAGGTAGGTAGGTAGGTAGGGAGGGAGAGAGGGAGAGAGGGAGAGGGAGGCAGGGAGGTAGGTAGGTTGGTAGGTAGGTATGTGCTTCATTATGAAATAATAGTAAATACATCATCGTTATGATGTGTGTTTTATAAGGTATTTTGGTGCGAATGAATGTTGTTGCGAGAAATATGACGAATGCATGTTTGATGACGCGGATGAAAGAAAGTGAAGTTTTGCCATAGGAACGGGTTGTTATGGTATGCAAGCTAGGTAGTTCGGACTAGGGAGAATGTGAAAGATACTTCGTGTAATTTCGATAGTTTTATGTTTATTTATACAAGAATAGTATAATAATTATAATAGTATAATAATTATAATAATTATAATAGTATAATAATTATTGAACAAGAAAATAATAGGCACTGTGTAAAGTGATTATCGCCTGTATCCTGGTGATGGGAATGCAGATGGTAGTGGTACGCTTTAAATGGTAGTAGATCACATGACCAAACACGACACTCTCACAGCAGCCCTAACAGTCATGTATAAATGTGTCATCTAGTCCATATGGTCTTTGTGCTAAATTTCTCTTTTGCACATTTGTCGTTGTTTTTTCTGGTTGCGCATTTTTCTGGTTGCGCATTTTTCTGTTTGCGCTTTTTTCTGTTTGCGCTTTTTTCCGCTTGCACTTTTTTCCGTGTGCGCATTTTTCTGTTTGCGCTTTTTTCTGTTTGCGCTTTTTTCCGCTTGCGCTTTTTTCCGTGTGCGCTTTTTTTCTGTTTGCGCTTTTTTCCGTTTGCGCTTTTTTCTGTTTGCGTTTTTTTTCTGTGTGCGCCTTTTTTCCGTTTGCGCTTTTTTCCGTTTGCGCTTTTTTCTCTTTGCGCTTTTTACCGTTTGCGCTTTTTTCTCTTTGCGCTTTTTTCTGTGTGCGCTTTTTTCTCTTTGTGTTTTTTTTTCGTGTGCGCTCATTTCCGTTGCGCTTTTTTCCGTTGCGGATCTTTCTGGGAACCGCCCCTCTCCCCAGATTATGAAGTGTCAGAAATCATTCAGGTGTATACCCCAAGTTTCAGTCCACAGGTCTGTACTCTGATTACCAAGTTAGACATTGCAGGAGTGTTCAGGTGAGCAGTGGCGTAGTGAGGTCGGGTGTCACCCGGTGCGGTCCGCACCCACCGCCCCCCCCCCTCGCTACGCCTCTGCAAACATCACATTCAGACTGAAGCCATTATTTTTTTTTTATTTGCTTATTTTTATTTATTTAGAACTGATAAAACTTTTAAGTGAACAAGAAAAATCAATTAAGTAGGTGTACATGGTTACCGTGTAGTGCAGGGGTTCCCAACCTTTTTTTACTCTAGAGCACATTCTTAAATACCGGTAGGGTGGCGGGCACCACCTATTTTAAATCGACAAACTCCTTCCCGTCACCCGGGGACAAAACTGTCGATTTGCACCCCCCCCCCCCTCAAACTTTCGATTTGCACCCTCCCCCCTTAAACTTTCGATTTGCACCCCCCCCCCCTTTCAAACTTTCGATCTCCATCCCCTTCAACCTTTCAATAATGTTAATGAAAAAAATTCTGTCTCTGTCGAATAGTGAGAGGTGGGCACATACGAATCGTTCGGCGGGCGCCACGGCGCCCGCGGGCACAGGGTTGGGAACCCCTGGTGTAGTGTATATTATATGGGTTAGCACTTTACCATGTGGGAAATTTAGAGTAGGTTAATGAGTTACCGCGTAAGGAATGTAAAGTAGATTTATAGGTTACAACGTATTGAATGTAAAATAGGTCAGTGTGTTACCACGTAGGGAATATAAAATAGATCAGTGTGTCACCATGTGGGGAATGTAAAGTAGTCAATTGATTTAACATATACGGAATGTGAAGAAGGTCTGCGTGTTATCTAGTAGAGTATTGTTAAAAATTAAAAATTACAATGAATAAGAGCTTCAAAAATGACTTCTTGTTTAGAGATGTGGCCTAGACTTTGTTAAAACAAACCTAGTGGGATTGAGGTCTTAACACAGACCTAGTGAACTCACCATGTTTAAGTTAAATTTCATTCAACAAGTTAATTTCGCTGTAGATTAGTGTAATCATGGCTTGACAGATTTCATCATGACTATAAAGAGATTCACGTCAAATAAACATGGCTTAACGCCAGGTAAACACAGCTTAAACACAGCTTAACTTAATGCCAATTTTCTTGCATCCAGTTAATCTTCATTTACAGTTTACGGCCACGAACTAGCTTGTTTTTTGATTCATTATCTCAAGAGCCCAAGTCAAGAAAACACAGCCCCTAACCGTCGAGATCTACAATCATTCAGGTGGTTAGGTAAGCTGTCTTTTAGATTTAAACTTGTTTCGTTAAAGAGTAATAACAAAATATAGAAATAAAATGTGCAAATTTTAAAACTAAAACTTTATTTTTTTGTACACTTTACTCAATAAAATAGACTTGTGAATTTTTTTCAATAAACGTAAAACATATTCTGATTATCGCGTAGATGATGATACAACTACGTAATTTCTGTAGGATAAACTACAAGTTATACTTTTAAAAACTAAAATTGTATTTAAAATATTGTTTTAAAACTGACAATAATTCTCATGAGATTTGATTTATGTGATTATGCCGGGAAGAAAGAGTTTATGGCCAACAACCCCTATAGTATAATACTATCAGACATACATGCAAATGGCCAAATTGTGAAGGTTAACTCCTTAAAGCACCATGGTTTCATGATACATGGGTGAGCGAAATATTAATTTTATAAGAACTAACCCAATTAAAAAACAGCACTTAGGAATGTTAAGAAGTGCTTGATCTGACTGGCGCAAAAGTTAAGCTCATGTGGTCATTTGTAATGTCCGTCTTCCTGTACGGATACGAAGCATGGACCCCCATATACAGAGATCACATATCAAATGAAGAAGTCCCTAAAGGATAGCTAATGCAATTGGTCCTTTCAGTGGCGGAACTAGAAAGGTCCACCCCGCAAAAAATTTTTTAGCCCCCCCCCCCTATATATATATATATATATATATATATATATATATATATATATATATATATATATATATATATATATATATATAAACACAAAAATACGAACATAGGATACTCATTTCTGGCCTGTTAGGGTTTTGAAAAAAAAATTGTTTGTTTTTTCAATTAAAACAAATTACACCATCATGTCATGTGTATAAATGCATTAGTCTGTTTTATGAAAATCAGTTTACTCTATCTCTGCTATAAGACGTCTTATACTCTAATCAGTCAAAAGAATATAAAACATGAAAGCTTTGTATAAGTAATTGTGTCTCGTGTTATGTTTATTTTTTCTGTTTTTTTTTTATTTATATTATTAATTTAAAATATATTTCCTTTTTATACAATGTCATTCTTTAGTAAGTACTTTATTTTAAAAAATTAGTTAAGAGAAGTAATTGCTTTTTAATTTGTTTAGTACAAATCTATTAATAGGAGCTTATGGGCACCCCTATTTGACTATTTTTAAAAAAAGGGAAATAAGTCACGGAAGTGGTTTGAACGTTTGCTTATCTTTGACAAGTTTGATTGTAGGAGAAAGAGGACTCAGCTTTCACATTGGTTTTAAAACAAAGGGAAAAAGAACATACACTAGCGTGGGTTGGTGTCTGTAGAATAAAGATAATCAAACCGCAGCTACCGTAATCTTTTTTTACAAAACAACCATCAAGTCATTAATGCAACAAAAAAAATTGGTTACTATAAAAAATTACTATGGTCGGCTTTGGGCCCCTAAATGGCGTCCCGCCTCCCCCCCCCCCCCCCCCGCATTGTGGGGTCTGGCGGCACTGTAGTTCCGCCCCTGGGTCCTTTTAAGAACCTGATAAATATAGTAAAGCAAAGAAACTGAGCTGGTATGAGCATGATACACGAACCAATGGCTTGTCAAAAACAATACGCTGCCAGAATGGAGAAGGACGGCAAAGACTACATCGGGTGAATGACGGCAAGAGGTGGACTCGGCTGCAGGTCGGAAGTTAATTAGAGCAGCAGAAGACAGAGAAAAATTGTAGAAAATTATGAGAAAAGTATTTGTGGTGCCCCAACCAGCTTAGGGGTGAAGTGACGATTACGTGATTGATTATGGCTTTAGTTAAGATTCAATTAAGTACAGATGATCATCCATTTTATTTTGAGCTAGAGCTAAAACTATTAAGTATTTGATTATGGCTTTAGTTAAGATTCAATTAAGTGCAGATGACCATCCATTTTATTTTGGGCTATAGCTAAAACGATTGAGTGATTGATTATGGCTTTCGTTAAGATTCAATTAAGTGCAGATGACCATCCATTTTATTTTGTGCTATAGCTAAAACGATTTAGTGATTGATTATGGCTTTTGTTAAGATTCAATTAAGTGCAGATGACCATTCATTTTATTTTGGGCTATAGCTAAAACGATTGAGTGATTGATTATGGCTTTTGTTAAGATTCAATTAAGTGCAGATGACCATCCATTTTATTTTGTGCTATAGCTAAAACGATTTAGTGATTGATTATGGCTTTTGTTAAGATTCAATTAAGTGCAGATGACCATCCATTTTATTTTGTGCTATAGCTAAAACGATTGAGTGATTGATTATGGCTTTTGTTAAGATTCAATTAAGTGCAGATGACCATCCATTTTATTTTGTGCTATAGCTAAAACGATTGAGTGATTGATTATGGCTTTTGTTAAGATTCAATTAAGTGCAGATGACCATCCATTTTATTTTGGGCTATAGCTAAAACGATTGAGTGATTGATTGTGGCTTTAGTTAAGATTCAATTAAGTGCAGACGATCATCCATTTTATTTTGGGCTATAGCTAAAGAGTGACATTACTAACATTGCTGTGTGAGAAGAGAAGAGAGAAACTGGTTGGTGTTGCTACCATTATCCACGTGTATAAACAAAATAAAAGAAAACTCATTACAACATGTTGTTATTGTTTCTCTGTATAATCGCTGTAGTGTTATTGTTTCTCTCCTTATCTCTTGCGCATTTTCTACATACGTATCGACGAGTTATTGTTAATCACTTACTGTTTGTATCACATATTTCTTAAGCTGTTATTGTTGCTATAACATATTAGTAAAGATGTTACTGTTGCCATATATGATTGTTGAGGTGTCATAGTTATCATTTCAGAGCTTGTGACGAGTAGCAACATGTTGGCGTTAGAACTCACGTTGATGGGTCTCTTGTTGAACCTGATGTCTGTAAACTGTAACGTCGATGTAAGTCATTTTACATGTATAGATAAAAAATCTATTCATCTTACTTCATCATTGTCTGTTCAGCTTATATATATATATATATATATATATATATATATATATATATATATATATATGTATATATATATATATATATATATATATATATATATATATATATATATATATATATATATATATATATATATATATATATATATATAATCAATGTGTGTGTGTGTGTTAGTCCTTTATGTATTACTAAACCTTTCATCCGATCGCCATGAAACTTTAGAAAGTTGTTGAGAATATTCAAGTTGAAGTTTCTGCAGAAAATCTCTATTTTAATTTTGCAAGGGTGGCGCCCCGGGGGAGGGTGCGATTTTTCTCTATATCCGGTATAAACAAATAATAATCGGATGCGGTGCCACACAGTTCGTCCGAGTGCCATGAAACTTTTGGGAGTAAATGAGAATCATCCAGAGAAGATTTCTGCGGAAACAAAACTAATTTCTAATGGACGGCGCTTCGCAAGTTGCTGCATAGCAGAAAAGGATACTACTATATTCAGCGGTAAAACTGCAACAGACGCAGCCGCCTGCGCCCCAGTAATTGCGTGTTCGGAAGCACCCTGGGGTTCCATCTAACCACTATGGCACCTACGCTAGTTTTAAAGAGCACCCTATAATATTTACAAAGAAGAAATTTTTTTTTAAAAAGGCGTATTCGAATGTAGAAAAACAAGTTTAATTATGCAACAGGAAAAGCGTTTATAGTTGTGAAAAAAACCGCATAAAACAGTGACGTCACTAATGTTTATACATTAACTAATGACGTCATCTGCCGTGTTTAGAATAACAAGAAATTAACTATTTCATTCAAATTTGATTTAGATCTACGTACGCTATGAAATGTATACAATACAATTTTTGCGGCCTAAAGTTATAAAATTTATTTTATCTATTTGGATTCTAGATCTAGAGATTCTAGATCTAGATCTAGATTCTAGACAAGATCTAAATCTACGTAAAAACTAGACGGAGACGCTAAGTCGCTAAGATCTAGATTTAGACTCTATCTACTCTAGAATCTATTCCAAAAATGAAATTATCTTTTAAACTATTTCAGGCCTTAATTGTTTTATAGAAATCTTTGTTTTTTTAGCTATGGAACTGGCTAATTTGGGTTAATTTTTTTAAAAACAACGTAATGACTATTGAATAGCCAGATTTTTAACGGAACCATTTAAGTCACTTAATCAGTGTGTGCCTGTGTTATGTTAAATGTGTCTGATTTTTAGCTAATTTGTTATTATTTTTGGTTTGTCACTAATATCGTTCAGCGTGTAGTAAAGCACATTGCGTTTTGAGCTATAACTATTGCATAAAATATTTTGCTCAAACAAGTACATTTTAAAATAGATAAGCCTATAATTCACGTGAAACGGGTACCGATGCCTAGTATGATAATAAGTAATCAGAAAATTTTTCAAAATAATAAATACAAAAACAAACCAATTCGTATATATATATATATATATATATATATATATATATATATATATATATATATATATATATATATATATATATATATATATATACTAGCGTACTGCTAGCGCTTGAATCATAAATATCGGGACACGGGTTTACCTACACTACCGCATGAAAACCTTAAGAGTACGTTAATCACTCACCGAAATAATGAGGTAGAACACACTTCGGTGACCGCCTCTGTGTCAGAGACGTAGAGGGGCGCTCTCAGAAGCCCCCCCCCCCTCCCCCGATTACACTACCGCATCGGCGCCGCGTACGGCCCCTGGCTCCTTAAAACTAACAGGCGCCAATGATGCAGATTGCGTCATTCGCTAATTGGACACAAATGAACAGGATTTTTTCTTTAACACGTAAAAAAATTATTTGCCGTGTTTTAAACATCAGTATGACTGATGCAATATGTTAGCGTTACTAATGGTCTATTATTAGATGCTCGATCTCAATTTCTGACTCAATTTAGTGAGCGTTTGCAACGCCCCATCCTATCCATTGTCTATCACCCTGTTTAGACCAAACGTAGTCGCCATAGCGCTAACGGGAAAGACCAGGGCGCCAAATCGTATCCTGCCGGGGGGCCGCCCATGCAAAATTAAATTTCCATTGCACATTTCCATTTTGCTAGCTTGATAACAATGTTACAAAACTCAATCTGTTAAACTGGTTTGGCGCAAGGTTAGTTCAATGATCCAATTGAGCCCTATATTAAATAGTTAATTAGTTTAATATTGTAGACGCCATAGGAGAAGGTCTGAGTCAAAGCCTGATGTTATACTAAAACTTCATCTCTTTGTTTCCTAACAAAAAGGTTATGGAAGGTTTTTGGAGGTCTTTCTCTGAAAATGTTTACAGAAGAATGCAAAATGATATCAACTACCGAACCTCCTCTGTTATATAGGCTAAATGCTGCCCATTATGCTGTTCAGTGTATGCTTTGATAGGACGACGCTAACCTTGTCATGTTAAAATAAATAGCATGTAACTGAGTTAGTTCGAAGTGAGTTTGTCATAAAGCCCAACGGACTTAATTAAGGCTGTCACAAGAGATGTAACAAATGTCAATGAATTTTCATTTTTCTGTGTACGCATTTTTCAGTTTGCGCTTTTTTTTCTGTGTGCGCTTTTTTCTGTTTGCGCTATTTTATGCGTGCGCTTTTTTCCGCTTCTTTCTGGTCACCTAATTTTTATTTTTTCTAGGGTGCCGACAAATCCATTGTTTAGATTTTCTTTGCCGGTTAAACACTGAAGCAAAAATTTACGTGTTGTCCTAGTCGGCTAAATCTTACCTCCCTGAGGCGGGTCAAGGGTACTGGTGTACTATTTACCCAACTTGTTTACATTTAAGACTCAGTTGACTTTCAAACTTGGTCAGTGTGATAAACATTTGATTCACTAATATGATTCCCTAAGATATTTAAGTACCCTCTTAATAGAGTCAGCTGGCTAGTTTTGTTTTTGTAACAGAAAAATCGCTAATTCTTTTTCAAATTTTCAAAGTTGGTAAAAAAAACATTAAATTTAGCATTAATTTCAATGAAATTTCAAAATACCAAGATTTGAAAATTAAAAAAAAAATGTCTAGAGTGTTTTTTGTTACAAAAACTAGCTAGCTGACTCTATTAGTGTTAGTAGAAGAATCAATGATTATATAGCCGATATATATATATATGTTAGTTTATGAAATTTTAGAACTCCACGAAATGTTGTTTTTTTTCAAGATGGCTGCCCTTGCCATGGCAACCATATTTTCAAAAGAGTCCCTGATGCTTGCAAATATTTCCCTTTAGGTAGCCTAACTTAGATATCCTCAAATAAATCAATAAAACGTTTTAATTAAGAAGTTGGTTTTTTTTCTGGAGCCTATCCCCTTAAATGTAAAGATTTAGTTCCTATATTTTAAAATAAAACTGTATAATTATTATATCTGGTAAACTATCTGACTTGCCTAAATTAAGGTTAGTAGCTAAACACTCTGGGCTTAAACAGAATTGCACTGTAAATAAGCTATATATATATTCAACATTTCCCTAGAGACTGGATGACAGTTTCAGTTCATGCATCCGGTGACGCCAAATGACGCCAACCACTTTGTATAATCAAAAACACGAGTTAGTTTGATCTTGAACTAAAAAACATGAACATAAATATGGACGTAAACAAATGTAAACACAAAAATGCCCCATACAATCATGTTTCCTCTAATATAAATTTTTATTTATTTTTCCAGATGGAGCTGTCATACTCTGAGAAAATTAAGTACCCGATAGATGACCAGAAGACCATTATTGTTGAAGGCTTCGTTCCTCAGACTTCCCAAAGGTAAGCAAAATATTTAATATCTAAAAACTGATAAAGGTACTCAGTAGCAACGAGGACTGGTTTATATAATCATTTGTGTTCAGCGATTTCAAGAATTATTGTTTTTATTTCAATTTCTTTTCGCCTTTTTACTTAAAGAGGTGGTGAAGAAAAGCTTTTTGGAACGGTATGTAAAATCAACAACAGCCCGGCAGTATATAGTACTTTACATGACAGGGCAGCAATCCGGAGCCCAAATTTCAAGAGGGCCCCAACATTTTCTTTCTTAAAAGGAGAATAAATTTATTTTACTAACGACCTCTAGTATTAACAGACAAAAGCTAGTTTTACTTGCATGCTTTTTTTAATTAACAAACAAACGTCACCTGTGAAAATGACTCAAATGAAACATTTGTTTTAAAAAATACACGCATACGCCTACGTGTTAACATCAGCTGTTATCGATTCCTTCTCACTTTTCCTTAGAAAATACTGAGTGTATTTCGGACATGTAATAGGGTCAACTTATAAGAAAAAACTTCAAAATAATAAACAGCTAAACGTGATAGGCGTTGATGGGTTAAGACCAGGGTTCTTAAAAAAAAGGTGTCTTTTCAACCATAGAAAATTCGATTCTTCCTTTGACTTTTTTTCACTATTTCATTAAGTGTTTTAATTTTTAAATTAAAAAAAAATATTTTAAATTTATTTTTAACAAATTAAGCTTTCTCAATTAAAAAAAATGATTTTAACAATGATAACAGCGCCGTAAGAAACAAAATGTAATATATACTGTGTTGAAATCAGATGTCATTACTTCATGTCAGACATATTTATTCAAAATACAAAATGTAGATATGCTGTTTCTGCAGCTTTATTAAAAAAAATTCTTTTGGAAACAAAACGTATTCAATAATAATATTCGCAATTTTATAACATAAAATTAATTACTATAATTATTATATAATATAAAATCTAAGAAGGTTTCTAAAATTCCAACACAGATTTAAATTAAGATTCGAGAGTGTCAAGCGCGCAATATTAAGTGCCTCAACTTATTAAAAATTGTTTACAGAATCTGTGGCCTCGTATGCTCCCGCTTCATTTTGCTATTACACTATAAACAAAGTTTGTAAATGTTTCTTACTCATGCTTGAGAAAATGTGTTTATTTATTTTTATTTATTTTTATTTTTATTTTTTGCAGCTTTTTGGTGAGCCTCGCTGACAAAGAGGAATATTCACGGAGTATAGATATACCTCTACAAGTTCAGGTTGACTTTAACCAGAAGTGTCTGGAGATAACCTACAAAAAGGACGGACATTGGCCAGATGAGAAAGATACAGTTGAAAATATTCCATTTACCAAAGGGGAAAAATTTGAGTTCAAGATAGCTCTATCGCATGATTTTTTCAAAGTAAGTACATTTTTTATTTGCTAAAAAATGTTAATAGGTGTGTAGTAATTACTATTTAAAACTTTGAAATTATTAGGTTTAAATTTATTTTTAGCTGTTCGTCAACGAAGTGTTTTTTAGAGATTTTAAGCTCCAGATGTCCAAGGATCTAATCCACTACATACATGTTGATGGTAATGTTGACATCAGCAGGATTTTCCACTCGGTTCGTTCTGTTTGTCTATAAGTGTATATATGATTTATGTTTGCGTAAGAGTGGAGTTATTAGAGAAACATTGTTATCTGTTAAATATATATGTTTTAGTTATAGAAACATTAATATAAAAATTCTTTAACAATATAGCGTCACTGAACATTTGAAAAATTACGGCTGTTCCAAAATATTGTTAAAAATATGATAACTGCATACATCTTTACAGCTAATTTAACATGCCTAAAGAAATTATACCAAGAAAATATTGATTTCAATCAAATGTATACTATATTTTAATACAAGATAAATTATTATATAGTACAATTTTTATACCATAAACTTAGTGCAATTGTTATATAATAAGCTTTCTCATATCATATTGTAATGTCGTCTGAATGTTAATAAATACGAACTAACATAACTTTTATTGCTTTCAACAATTTTAGTATTGCTCCCCGGTAAGCTAAGCAAAACTTTTTTATTAAAAGAAGAATTGAGCTCAGATTATATATATATATATATTATATATATATATATATATATATATATATATATAATTATATATATATATATATATATATATATATATATATATATATATATATATATATATATATATATATATATATATATATATATATATATATATATATATATATAAATTAAAATAT
>NW_026732598.1:0-41792 GCF_028476545.2 Physella acuta | reverse complement strand
ATAATGACAACATTATTTTGAAATGTGGACCTTGGTGTTCACCAACAACTACTTCATTGTGCCATAACCACAAACATGCAATATAATGAATGAAAAAAAAAGTTAGATAACATAATGCATGCAGTATTCTTACAGTCCACTGGGCTGTTACAACAAAACGCCTGTTGACCATAATGTGGGCCGGTTGGGGCGACCACTCCCCCGCACACCCCCATGCTACGCCTCTAGTATCATCAGACTAGAGAGAGAGAGAGAAGAGAGATATAAAGATAAAGAGAGAGAGAGAGGAGGAAGGAGAGAGAGAAGTTTGTTCAGTAAAATTAGCAAAGTTACATCATTTATGAAGTATTCGCACCGCCTCGACGCACACACACCGACACACACACCGACACACATACACACACGCACACACACACACATACTCTGACACACACACACACCGACACACACCGACACACACAGATACATAAATACTGAAAAAAACACCAACAGACTCACACTGACATACATACACTGACATACATACACTGAAACTCACACACCGACACACTCACACTGACAGACACACACACCGACACATACACCGACAGACACAAACACTAATACACACACACACTTACCGATAGACACATACACCTATACACACACCAACAGACACATACACCGACACACACACACCGACATACACACACACACTGACTGACACTTACACATCTACACACACCGACTCACACACCTACACTGCATATGTAACGTACGTCAGTATCTAGATCAGGGCCATTGATTTCACCTGACAAATTCCATCTGTTAGACTACACGCTAGGCTCGCCGCCTTATAAATATTTCAAACCCAGCGATGAGACAAAGCAGTGACAAGTGTGGGGTGGGTTCATTATCTCGGCGAGATCCAATAATGGACTCGTCCATTACAGGGGTGGTGCAGCAGTAGTGGTGAGGTAGTGTTAGAGTAGGATTGAGGATGTAGCAAGTATTGAGTGGTGGTAGCTGTATCAGCTGCAGTTTACAATTCACAACTTCTGTTTGAATGAAAAATGCAACTGTCAGTTGCCGATTACAAATAGTAAACACTCCCCTTCCACCCCTACCCCCCCCCCCCCCCTCAGATAAGCGTCGGTCTAAGGGCGACAATTATTTGACACAGCAATGTTTCAATCACCGACAACTCCCCCCCCCCCCCCTACCAATGAAATAGAATGTATGTAGAAAATATATAAGGCCTACTTTAGTGTCCTTCGCCACCCCCAGGAAATACATTTATATAGTCCACCCCTTCCCTCGGAATTTTTTCAAGTGCCCCCCCCCCCCCCCCCAACACACACCAACCGAAAAAAATCTTAAAGAAACATTGTGACCCATACATTTGGAAATCGAGAATGGAAGCTGTTGATTTGAAAAGAATAACATTATGAACTTGAAGTTATATTTTACTGCTAGATGAATACAAGATGCACACGATGCTTAGCACATTGGTTGGTTTGGTTTGTCATTCTGTTGGGTTATGTTGTAAAGCGTATGTTGGTGTTGGAGGGTTATGCTATGTTGTAAAGCGTATGTTGGTGTTGGAAGGTTAGGTTATGTTGTAAAGCATATGTTGGAGGATTAGATTATGTTGTAAAGCATATGTTGGAGGATTAGATTATGTTGTTAAGTGTATGTTGGTGTTGGAGGGTTAGATTATGTTGTAAAGCGTATGTTGGTGTTGGTGGGTTAGGTTATGTTGTAAAGCGTATGTTGGTGTTGGGGGGTTATGCTATGTGGTAAAGCGTATGTTGGTGTTGGAGGGTTAGGTTATGTTGTAAAGCGTATGTTGGTATTGGAGGGTTATGCTATGTTGTAAAGCGTATGTTGGTGTTGAAGGGTTAGGTTATATTGTAAAGCATATGTTGGTGTTGGAGGGTTAGGTTATGTTGTAAAGCATATGTTGGTGTTGGAGGCTTAGGTTATGTTGTAAAGCGTATGTTGGTGTTGGAGGGTTAGGTTATGTTGTAAAGCGTATGTTGGTGTTGGAGGGTTAGGTTAGGTTATGTTGTAAAGCGTATGTTGGTGTTTGAGGGTTAGGTTATGTTGTAAAGCGTATGTTGGAGGGTTAGGTTATGTTGTAAAGCGTATGTTGGTGTTGGAGGGTTAGGTTAGGTTATGTTGTAAAGCGTATGTTGGTGTTTGAGGGTTAGGTTAAGTTGTAAAGCGTATGTTGGTGTTGGAGGGTTAGGTTATGTTGTAAAGCGTATGTTGGTGTTGAAGGGTTAGGTTATGTTGTAAAGCGTATGTTGGTGTTGGAGGGTTAGGTTATGTTGTAAAGCGTATGTTGGTGTTGGAGGGTTAGGTTATATTGTAAAGCGTATGTTGGTGTTGGAGGATTAGGTTAAGTTGTAAAGCATATGTTGGTGTTTGAGGGTTAGGTTATATTGTAAAGCATATGTTGGTGTTGGAGGGTTAGGTTATGTTGTAAAGCGTATGTTGGTGTTGGAGGCTTAGGTTATGTTGTAAAGCGTATGTTGGTGTTGAAGGGTTAGATTATATTGTAAAGCGTATGTTGGTGTCGAAGGGTTAGGTTATGTTGTAAAGCGTATGTTGGTGTCGAAGGGTTAGGTTATAAATGACTCTTTGGTGTCAGCTGTAAAAGGCTGCTAGTGGGGAGGGGTGGGTTTGGAATTTTGTGATGACAGTGACGAAGAGGAAACGTTTCCGTATCTTAGCTGTTATTTTCGCAGTTATTAAGGGATTGTTTTTTTTAATTAATAACATCAGTTGATTGATATACTCAATGTTGGCCGAGCTTAGTAAATATGTTTTAATAAGAAATCGATGTTTAAAAAAAAACTGCAATTTTGAGTGGGTTGGTGATTGCTACAATTAATGTTTCCAAATTTCTAATACATAGGATAGATAGATAGATAAACAGATGACACAAGAGTCATATTGACATGTTTTCTTTAAGATAACAGAGTAGGAAGTTTGTTGAAGTTTGATAAGGGGGTGTGGTGGGTGTGGGGTGGTGTGAATTGTGAGGGGAGGTGTGACCTGTGTGGGGTGGCATGACTTTTGAGGGGTGGTGTGATTTGTGTGGGGTTGTGTGACTTGTGTGGGGTTGTGTGACTTTTGAGGGGTGGCAAGACTTGTGAGGGGTGACCCTTAAGTGTTACAAAAATAAGAGGGGCTGGGGTGTTCTACAGAAATGTTAAATAATACTAGCCAGGTAACGCATGGGTAAAGTCCGATAATAGAATCTACTTTAAAAAAGAGGTGTAAGGTTACTGGTAGTTAACTAAATACACAAATTGCTGGCTAATGTCAATGCTAACTCTGTCACTAAGCCTAACCCCAACCCTAGTCACACCATATGCATAACCCTAATTTCTCAACCATGAAATTAGCCGAGATTACAATACTTTTTGAATACTACTAACAACCCAACACACCTATTTTATGGAAGAGTCTATTATCAGATATCTGTATCTAAAATCATCCCAGCGGTTATATAATACGGGGAATATCTATTCATCTTTTTATGCAAACCGTGGATGATTCATATATCTGATTATCCAATCCGTGGATAGTCCATACAACTAAACTATTCAGTCTTCACAACGAAGGTTTCACCACCTGTGTCTCAGTACAGCGTAGAATCAACACGTGTTCTGAACATCCTATTGAGAAAACCCAACAATCAAACCCACACCGTGACGGACACGAATGACCGACCGTCACGGCTGCACGGGTCGCTGGGTGTTCAGTGTGCGCTGTGCGTGTCGCACACATGTGCTGATTGGTTGCTGAGATAAGTTGAACGGTTTTTTGTTTTGTTTGTGGGTAAGCTCTAAGTGGGGATGGAAACAAAGTGTGGTGAACTTTTGTTTTCATCGTTTGGTCCGTGTGGCGAACTTTTGTTTACATCGTTTGGTCCGTGTGGCGAACTTTTGTTTACATCGTTTGGTCCGTGTGGCGAACTTTTGTTTACATCGTTAGGTCCGTGTGGCGAACTTTTGTTTACATCGTTTGGTCTGTGTGGCGAACTTTTGTTTACATCGTTTGGTCCGTGTGGCGAACTTTTGTTTACATCGTTTGGTCTGTGTCGCGCACTTTTGTTTACATCGTTTGGTCCGTGTGGCGAACTTTTGTTTACACCGTTTGGTCTGTGTCGCGAACTTTTGTTTACATCGTTTGGTCCGTGTGGCGAACTTTTGTTTACACCGTTTGGTCTGTGTCGCAAACTTTTGTTTACATCGTTAGGTCAGTGAACTTTTATTGAGAATACTACTGGGGAGGTTTCTGCGCATTTTTTTTTCAAATTTCAATTTCGCAGGGGCGGCGCTCCGGAAGGGTGCAATTTGGCACCCGGGACTATCCCGTGAGCGTAATGGCGCCTACGTTCGTTTTAAACAGTGCGATAGACTATAGATACAAACGGGCGTTAAAGTCGGTCACTGAATTGAATCAGGCGCGGCCGTCCACGCACCGGCGGGGTGCGATATGCCCTGGGCTATCCTTGGACTTTCATCTAACCCCGTGGCATCGCACTGGGGCGGGCACGCTAGTTCATAATATAAACTCATTTTAATGACATATCATCTATTACGTATTGATGAATAAAGTGACACGTAAATATTACCTGACGCTGGGAGCGTAGTTACTGTATTTTTAATTTTTGTTAACGGTATTAAAGAAGTTCGAGCTTATTTAAATTAGTGAAACTTCCTCTCAGAACAGGGGTCGGCAACCTGCGGCTCGCGAGCCGCATGCGGCTCTTTTGATATCAAGATGCGGCTCTCCAGCTCCTTGAACAAATACTAATAATCATAATAAAAAAAAAAATATTTGAAATAAAAAAAATGTTAGTGGCTCTTTAAAACCAGGGAAATTTTGAAAATTGTAAATTTTGGCTCTTCCGCTTCAAAAGGTTGCCGACCCCTGTCTCAGAATGAATACTTTTCCTATACTAGCTTCAAATCCCTACAAATTAAGCATTTGATGTAGCTAATGTACTTTTAAATAAAAAGAGGGTAGATCGATACTAATTGTACATTAAACAAAGTATATGAAGTAGATAAACTATCAAAGAAAGTATTTTATGTTTACGTTAAATATAAAATAAACATTGATTCCTTTTATTTTAAAAATTCTTTAAGGGTTTAACAACTTTCGGGAACACATTTATAGATTGTTTCCCTTAACCATGTTGAATTTAAAAAATGGGAGGTAACTGTCTAATATTTGATTAAAAAATGAACGTTTTTATATTTTTAAAAACATTGCAACATGTTAAAAGGAATGAAACGTTTTTATGCAGTGATTTAATAAATTACATTTGAAATTTACTGATTTGTAGGATTGGCATGTAAGCACTAATACAGATTGAGACATCTATAAAAAATTAATATTAACAAATTAAACAGATATTTTGCTATCAGCATGAAAAACACACGTTTAAATCTAAAAAAAAAAATGTTTTTATTACCAATGATTACCCCCAAAGCCAATTTCTCCTTATAAACTCCATTTTAAAAAAAATCATCTGGTTCTTCTCTCTGATGGCCTTGATCTATTTTAATAAGAATTTTGTAAATTTGTGTTTGAGGTGGCAAGCACGACAGTCCCTATAAGTATTAGCAGCAACATGTTTGTTTTTACCCATAACGTCGAAATCTCACAGTTGGGAATTTCGTGACGTAGGACGAGGGGCAGGGAAGGGGTGGGGTGGGTTAGAAAGTGTGTCTAGACACATTTTGTAGTTTAAAAAGTAATGCTAGAAACTGAATTTTAGCATTTATTTTGCGATTTAGCCATTCACGTCACCTTAATGACAGCGACATATGAGTTAACTGTCAAAGTCGCCTCATTGACATTTAACTAAGTCGCCTTACTGTCCACGTCGCCTTACTGACAGTGTCAGACGTGCCTCACTGACAGTGTCAGGTGTGCCTTACTGACCGTATCAGATGAGTTAACTGACCTCACTGGCCACCAAGAAAACAAACTCCACCTACTTCTCATCTGCCATGTAGAACTGCCCAGTGTTAACACATCAAAACAACTTCGTTACCATAGCAACGAACACGATCAAACCTACCCTCACCCGTTAACACATTCACGTTGTCTTAAGATGCGGTATGTGTTAAATAGGAAAGAAGCATTGATCGATTACTTGGTAATCAAGGCCAAGCATCCAAGCACGTGAAACGAGTTGTAATGTTTCTATGACGACGGGTATAAATATAAAACTAAAAGGTTTTCCTATCCGAATACAGGTTAGATTTTTAAATTATTATTTAAAAAATACAATATAAACGTGCCCTTAATTCAATAAACTAAAAAAAATTTCTTATAGGTATACTGTGACAGATTTGATGAATTCTAGAGTCCTTGATAACAACAACGTGTTTAACACGATCAGGACGTTCATTGGTTGCTTAGACACGCAACGTGAGGTCATGTTGACATTAGATTATCGATGACGCGCAGATCACTGCACGTGAGATTTCGCTGTACGAGAAATCTATAATCTAATAGGCTTAGGCTTTTTTTCTTTCTCTTCTTGTTAGCATTAGTTTTAAAAAAAATTAAAACGTTGGATTTTTTAGTTTTAAAAACGTTAGCAATCTGTAAAGTATTAGCAGGATTACTTTTAAAAAATCCTTTATTGCTAAATATAAAACAAATTAGGAAATTAAAAAAAACATGAACAAGAGCCCACGTGCTTCCATAATTATTAATCTAAATTACTTTAAACTAACATGTGTACATGTTCGCAGTGGCGTAGCGAGGTTGGGTGTCACCCGGTGCGGCACTTAATGGTGTCACCCCCACAGGCGTAGCGACCCTTCCCGGGGACAAACTTTCAAATTTTCGATTTGCACCCCCCTCAAACTTTCGATTTGCACCCCCTCAAGTTTTCGATTTGCACCCCCTCCCTCAAACTTTCGATTTGCACCCCCTCAAGTTTTTCTATACATATTTTGCTATTTTTTGCCTTAGTGTCACCCCCCCCCCTAAATTGTGTAACCCGGTGCGGGCCGCACCCCCGCCCCTCCCCCCCCCCTCAGTACGCCTCTGCATGTTCGTGTTATTAAGGCATGATCGTCTGAGACCATTAATTACAGCGGGGTGCCGGAGTGACACAGAGAGACTGGAAACCAATCCATAAATCAATCGAGACACTCTATTTACTTTCTGTTTCTGCTTCTTCACTCACCCCCCCCCCCTCCCCCCCCCACACACACCAGGCAGGCCATACAGTGGGAAATGATGATTATATATATATAAGACTAACAGTGTAGGGGGGTGGGGGGGGGGAACAGAGGAGGAGATACCTTGATTTCCGGGTATAAATGGGATGGCGGTAAACATTACACTGTGTAGATTTTTATGGTTGTGTAAGAATTGTGGCGCCTGTTTTAAACGTATGTGGACATTGGCTACTACAGAACACAATATTTTTCTGCAAGGTGGGTTATTTCAGGCGGGGGGGGGGGGGTGGCACACTAAAATTTCCGTGGCGGATGAAAGAAAACACTTAAATTTCCGGGAGGGGGGTTGGACACTAGTTAAAGTATATATTTTCAGTAAAATTTAGACATTTTTTCTATTTCGTCCTTGTAGGGTGTGTGTCGGTGGACGTTAGACTCTCTTAGGGGAGGGGGGGGGGGGGGGGTTCCGCCCCCCGAAGAGATGCCTGGAAGAAAAGCTGAACGGTTGACAGACGACTGTATCGCGGTTAACTCAGCTGAGTGATCCATCAAAGAAACCCTGCATGACTAGACTGCTAATAGAAAATAATTGCATACCGTTTTTTTCTAGCATAACTTGAGCGGGCAGTGACACGGAGTTTGTAACAAAACCCCCAGTGTGTCTTTAGATTTCAGACGATACTCAATGTCTGGCAGACGAGATTGGGTCTTGTACGTCAGCTACTGTGTGTCACAACGTGTTGACGTGTGTCTCAGTGTGTCTTGTTAGAATAGCTATAACGGCCGTCCATTTCGTCACTTGTTAGAATAGCTATAACGGCCGTCCATTTCGTCACTTGTTAGAATAGCTATAACGGCCGTCCATTTGGTCACTTGTTAGAATAGCTATAACTGCCGTCCACTTGGTCACTTGTTAGAATAGCTATAACGGCCGTCCATTTCGTCGCTTGTTAGAATAGCTATAACGGCCGTCCATTTCGTCGCTTGTTAGAATAGCTATAACGGCCGTCCATTTGGTCACTTGTTAGAATAGCTATAACGGCCGTCCACTTGGTCACTTTTTAGAATAGCTATAACGGCCGTCCATTTCATCACTTGTTAGAATAGCTATAACGGCCGTCCATTTCGTTAGGGGTCATTCATTTATGACGTCCACAATTTTTTTGGGATTTTGGACCCCCCCCCCCCTCCCCGTCCACAAAAATTCACTTTTTTTTCTTTATACAAGTCCATATGCGTCCACAAAAGTCAGTTTTTTTTCGGACCCCCCCCCCACCCCTCGCGTGTGGACGTCATAAATGGATGACCCCTTACTTGTTAGAATAGCTATAACGGCCGTCCATTTGGTCACTTGTTAGAATAGCTATAACAGCCGTCCACTAATCCTACAGTGAACCTAGTTGTAAAGACCGTCTATTACGGCACTTTGTAAACTAGATATATCGGCCGTCTATTACGTCACTGTTAAAACAAGCAATGTCGGCCGTCTACTAAGTCGCTAGTGAACCTGGTAATAATAACCGTCCACTTCTTCATTTGCAAATTACAGTTAATAAATCTTCTGTGTAACTAGTAATATAGGATTACACATTAAATAGAACATTCTACAACTAATCCACAAATGTAATTAAACTACTGAGTAATTAATTAAAATTCCACAGCGCGAACATTTCGAAATGAGCACTTATTGCAAAGGTCTACCCGGTCGATAAATGATATATTATATAGTTATTAAATGATATATTATATAGTTATTCAAACAGGTGCAAAAGCTGCCTCCCCCCCTCATTTGGAAAGGCTGGTGAGACATTTAACAGTCACTATCCCTTAAAGGCTTTGATTTTAATGTCATACATTTGTTGTCGAAAACAGATTAGAATGTAAAGCCATGTAGCAGTTTACTTTCTTAACTTTGTGTATAATTCAATATCCTAGCTTAAAATTACCTTTTAAAATCTTTCCCACCCTTTTCGGCGCCCCCCTTATGGTCGGCGCCCGGGGTGGCACCCCCCACCGCCCTCCCCTAGCTACGCCATTGGTTTTAGAACACAGGGTACAGTAATTTAGAAAGCAGATTATAATGATTTATAACACAGACCACATTGTCTTACATTGAACTCAATGACGCAAAACCGTGTTTCACTGAATAAATAAAGGCACCGTTAAGAGGACAAGAAAGAAGAGTACGGTACCATGCGTTGTGCGTGGTTGTTGGATGTGTGCAGGAGGTAAACACCGGGGTATAAATAGAACGGAGCTAATCAATGAAGGGGACCCCCCCCCTAGTTGCAGAGCTATGCTGTGGCGCACTGAGCGCCGTGTGCTTATCTAAAACATGCCTCTGTCGACATAAACTGATAGCGTACAAGATATATGACACACGCACATACAGAATTTGATCCCCTCTAATCCTCTTGTACAATTGTATAGATTTTCCATTGCACTTCAGCCATATATATATATATATATATATATATATATATATATATATATATATATATATATATATATATATATATATATATATATATATATATATATATATATATATATATATATATATAGGGCTTGTAAGTCTGCGATCTCGAAATCTACTTGCTGCATAGTACGTGAGCGAGAAGTTATGACCTACTTACAAGCCCTATAGGCATATATATATATATATATATATATATATATATATATATATATATATATATATATATATATATATATATATATATATATAAGCATATAGGCATTTAGGCATATATATATATAGACATATATGTGTAGTTACACACACACACACACACATATACACACACACACACACACACACATATATATATATATATATATATATATATATATATATATATATATATATATATATATATATATATATATTTCTGCCCCAGCCCACCCCAACCACTTCCCCGAAACCACATTTTGATACACTAACAATTGAGTGACTGTTTACAATATTACAATTGAACCGCATGATTTTGAAGTAGATTGCTTGTCTTATGCTTATTAGAAATTATTTTTTTCTTTTAAATAAATGATGGGTACTCATGCTTAACGTCATGGCGTGATTAGTATAGTTGGTACTATGGTTTTATGTCATGGATGACTGCAGTAAGAGGTCATACAGTTGTGTGGTGAACTAGACACATCAACAGTAGATTTTTTGATTATTCAAAATAAACATCGACACAATCTCAGCTCATTAACTTTAATATATGGGTGTTTTGTTTAATAGTTTTGGTCTTGTCTTAAGTAGAAGAGAAACTTGGTCGTCAGTAGCGGCCAGCCCTACCACACCTTACAACACAAAATTCGTCCCCATGCTTCTAAGGCTACCATTCGACTATCTTAATTCATTCTACCGACCTGAGCTTCACCCTGAGGAAACCTAACCCCTGCCTGACACTGGCAGCCCAGCGAGGGGTGGGGTGCCCTAGCCTCACATAGCTAGGTGGGACGGGGAGGCCTTCATATCAAGTTACGATATGTCTCAATTCAGGTGGGAGACGGTGGGGGGGGGAGGGGTAACCCACTAGCAGCAGCAATGGACTCCGTTATAACACCACTAGCTGACATTTATTTAAAGCAACGTGATGGCCAATATATAGATTGCTCTATGACAGCCACAATGTTTTATATAATGTGTTCAACGGTCCTCAATGTTTGAAGAACAAAACAAAATTGTTGTTTTCTCAACCCTCTTATATGGTCACGAAGTAAAATACACCTTTAAAACATTTATATAAAAATTGTTTAATACGTTATAAGTTTAGTTTGTAAAGAAAATAATATTCTCAAAAATGTACAATTAGCAATATAAAAAACTCATTCAATCTGAACTGTCCGCAGTAGCTGTATTTCTCACACACGTTTATCAAACCGATATCATAAAAACTTGTATAATACAAACATTACAACGACATTATAAAAATTCAATTCATGTTGGTCAACAGGCAGTTAAATTAAAAAAAAAAAAACAATAAATAAAAACAATAATAAAGGGGTAAAACTATTTAAGGGGGGATAATCATAAACACAATTGAATGTATCAACATAAGGATTAACTGTGGAGACGGAGTAGTGGTTGCTCTTTTCATACAGCCTACATTATAGCTCTTGAGCTTTTATAAATGAGGACTGAGGACAGCAACCCATTTAGGAGAGAAAACTATGAGATCAAACAGAACTGGAGCCCCTTAGGCGATAGGATTAGCAACGAATTTTCCCTTTGAGAAGCTCCTGCGACAAAGCTGATGCAAAATGGTATAGTTTATGATTGTAGGAAAAGAAGTCACAGGAAAAAAAAACACAGGAAAAAAAAACACAGAAAAAAAGTCGCAGGAAAAAAGTCACAGGAAAAAAGTCGCAGGAAAAAAAGTCACAAATATATATTTGCATGGAATTTGTTAATACTTGTATATATTAAATATTCAGAGAGTGCAAATTAACTTAGGATTAATTAAATGTAATGTAATGTGTGTAGGCTGTAAACGCATAGTAATTTTTAAGATTCACCTAAAAATATTTAGTATGAATTATGTATTAAAAATACAACCCACAACAATAAACATACATTTTACAATTCTTAACAAATAAATCAAAATATTTCTAAAAAGATTTTTGTGATTTTTTTTTTCTTTGACTTTATTTCTGTGACTTTTTTTCGATAAAATTTTTCCATTGTGACTTTTTTTCCGTGACTTTTTTTCCTAGCACAAATTTGACTTTTTTTCTGTGGTTTTTTTTTCCTGTGACTTTTTTTCCGTTCACCTAGTTTATACCTCTCCATTTGGGTGAATCGGCTGTGTGGAGAGGGAGGGATGGTGAGGGAGGGGTGGTGAGGGAGGAGGGTCTGATATATGGGCAACACCTGGCTATCATAAACTTGCTGCCCAAGATTTGTTCGTTGATTTCCAAGACAAAATCGCCATATCATTCATCACTATGGTGCCATTATTTATTTACTGCACTTAAAAACAACAACAAGACTTAGAGATCTGCATTTATAAACTATGCACTTTTAAGTCCATATTTTTAAAAAGCTACATTTGTATACATATGGTATGTGTAACCAGAAAGCTTTTTATTAACGCAGCATGAACGAATCGTTGGTATTTGAACGTGTTGGTGGTATGCAAGATGATGCAACGCCTCCACTTGCCCAACATTAATTATCTAGTAATTTTTGTAGGGAACATGACATGTCAACAAAATATTTGCATTTAAAAATTCAGCGGTGATCGTATTATTTACCCATTTATGCAGTTATATGGCAACAATTATTATTGATTTTAACAATAAATAGAACAGTTTTAGAATTGCATATATTTATATATATATATATATATATATATATATATATATATATATATATATATATATATATCTTATTTTGCCTCGTGAGACAATAGATTTGCGCCTATGTGTGTGTTTACGAATGTATGGTACATTTCAACATGTTTTATAACATTGTTTTATTTTAATCAGACGGCTGTATGTTCCAAGGCCTACATCCGTCTACATTTGGAGTGGGTGAATTAAAAAAAAAACATTGAGTGAGTTGTTGACTTTTGACTGACGTGTTTGTGTTCACATGACCAGGACCTACTTTAACTTTATGGGCCGCCGCCCACCAATGACTTAATCGTGTTCTCATCCCACCTCCCCCCAGTCACCTGTGGTTACAACCCCCCCCCCCTCCCACCTTAAATGAGATACATATGCTAATTTTTCACTACCGTAATTATTCTTAAAAGTCATAACTATTTCAAATTAAAAACAAATTGAACACACACTATCTTCCGCTCAAAAGCACCCCCTGCCCTCACCCCCCTCCCCACTCCAGCGTACCATGACTTTGTTTTATACACAAGGATCCCTCACAGTTTGAACATTTGTGAGTTCATCTCGCGTTTTATAATGTAACAACGGCGTTCATATTAATAAACAAAACACTAATAAACTAAGTTTTAAACTTCCCGCGGCTAACGAGCTTTCCAATTAAGCTTCTTAATCAAGCCTACTTACTTTGTTATGAGACAAGTAAATCCGTTTCGAACGCGGGAACACATAAACTCAACTGATCGGCCAGCCGTAAGGTAAAAAGCTAGACATTGTGTAGTTTTAACATCGATAACATACGTGACCCATATACCGTCAGGCTGTTCTGATAATCTCAATTCCTCCCACGATTATGCCGATTTTTTTTTGATTTTTTTTTGGTAGTCGTTTGTTTAACGTGGCAGCTTGCTAAGGAATAACTAGAACATGGGATAGGGGGGGGGGGGGGGGTGGGGGGGGGGGGGGGGACGGACGTATAGCTTTACAGTAATACAGGAGAGAGGTCATAATTTATAAATTAGACCAGGAATTTAATCAACACGGAACAGCGTAAGGGACTTTTCTAAAAACAGGGGTGCTTTGTGATTATTCGAGTTATATTCGGGCCTACAGTTGGCTTATCGTTACTGTACTCGTTAAAATATTTATTAGTGGCCTTATGTTTTTTTTTTCAAGTAGTTTATAACCACTAACAATACAGTTACACACTTTATTGGAAGAATCCATTATCAGAAGGAATTAATAGATATATTCCGCATTCACAATTTTTCTATAACCTTAATAAGCGTTAAATTACATCATCTTAAAAATAATATTTTATAGAATCGTGTAGTTTTACCAGTTTAAAAAAAATATTGCTTCCCATATAGATCTAGATCTAGACAAAATTGATTTCGAATAACTAGTTTCTCTCACAGCACGAAAAATATAAGGGAGACTACCATGTTTTAGTGACGTTTAAAAATACAGAGTTATCGTTCTCTAAAAAAAAAAATAGAGAAAATTGCACAAAAACATTGAGTGGATGTTTTGTTAAGAAATGTGAACACTCCGGCTTTCACGCATGAGTCATTTAACTCCATGATAGTCTCTTCTCTTTAAAATCCCTTAAATTTCTTTCTGTTTTTTAACTCGTTGTTTACATACTGCTCGTTGAACTGTAACGACGATAATAGAATCCGGTAGAGGAAGATCACACACTGATCTACACATCGTTGTGTAGGTGAGGTTGATTCTTGATGGGAATTAGCTCACAACATGGCACGGCGAGTTTGTTTACAAAAACAAAATGGTTTAAGATTTATGATCTGTAGTTAGAGAAAAAAATATTTGAAAGACGGACATCAAAGAGAAAGATACAACATCTTTCTCATTGTTAAAATCACGTGACCGACAGTTTAACATCGCTGTTTTGATGTAGCAATTAAGTTCCAAACCCTTTTAATAAATTTTTTTCTGTATGTATTAGAGTGGATCAATTATTCTCGCATATGAAATCTATCTCAAGAACTTAAGCTTTTCCTTTACGAAAATACAAAAAAAAAACCAAAAAAAAAACAACAACAAACCAATAAGGACGGGTCTTAAACTCTACATAATAATTCACGATGTTAATATTCCATGTTGTGTCATCAGAAATATTCGCAATGATTCATTTTCGAAGTTTTTGAATAATAAAAGAAATTATATATATCCCAACTACTGGGGTGATTTCGGCTATGTTTGTTTTGGTGAGTGAAAAAGTTTAAACGCCTCAAACCAATCTCCCTTAACGATGTTGAACATGGATGGGTACTTGTAGAAAATCAACATGTTCATCGTCTGGTCGTCGTCCACCACCCCTTGCCGCATCCACTCCTCCATCTGCTCCTGCTGCCTCTTGTATATCTCCTTGATCACCTCCGACCCCCCACCGCAGAACCCCCCGGGCAGGACGTTGATGCTCAGCTTGTGAATTTTGTCTTTCTTGGCCTCGAAGTGTTTGACTCCCGGGGTGCGTTCGACGAATGTGAGTTTATCCGAATGTTCGAATAATCCTTTGGGTATCCACAGGTGATCCGCAGGAAACACATTCACACCATGACCGTATCCACCATCCATCCAGATAAAGTAGGACGTCTTAAACGGGTTTTCGCGGACAGTTCTGTGGGGAAAAAAATTTATTGGATCTATTTATTGATTTCATAAATGTTGTATGTGGTATTTTATGTTATAACATCTCAGAAAATTATATCTTGTTATGTTTTTGTGTCAAATATGTTATGTGTTATATATAAAAAATATAAAAATTATAGTAATTATAGCGGAGTTATTTGATTCTGAACGACAATATTCAATGATGTATATTTCCTAGGTGATCTTTATAATAAAATATTTATGCTCGATGTTTCTTGAAAGAAAAACAAGGGAAGAATCCTGCAAGTAAGCTCAAAGTTATCCTTTCAAAACTGACAGTCAATTGGATACAGTAACGTTCGCCTGTTTATGTCATCACGACACATGAGGGGATAGTGTAAACATATCTGTGCCCTGCTGCCTTTACTTCACCTAAGGTGAGTCAGGTACATATTAGTGCTGAGAAGACTCAATTCACACGAACGCGATTAGGTAACTGAATTTCAGCAGTTTTACTCTGGTGCTACGCTTGACCAAAATGTTCAGGTTGCTGAGCTTATTTTAACCCCATATATTCCATGGGTTATGACACAACAAACTTGGGTCAACATTGGGGACAGGAAAACAAATGCAGGATCTAATTGCCTGGAAACCTCCTGTATTGTAAAGTGGCCAAAGTCCAAGTGAGAAGGCACTAGTCATCACCAATGTGTCTACACAACTCTCCCACAGTTAGGATATACATACATCAATTCTATAGTCTCATCAATGTTTTATATAAAATCCTAGAAGATGTACGTGGTGTTACCATATTTTGTTACCTGTCTAGGAAATATATTTTTGCCAACTGTAGAATGTCGTACTCAGGTATGTATGACTCACACAACTTGTCCCTGACCAACTCGTTGTCCTTCTTGTACTCCGTGCTGTTCATGATCTCTGCTATACGATCTCTGTATCTGGAGAAAGGGAGAGGAAATTAGATCTAGGCCGAGCCTGGTAGGATCCGGGGGGGGGGGGGGGCGGGGGAGGTTACATTGCTTCTGTTGTAATGGTTCGACAAGTTGAGTATAGGTAAAGGTGAGGGATGGGCTTGAAAATGGATTAGTAAAAAAATCTGTGGCCTAGCGGTAGCGAGCTAGACTGCTAACCCGAGAGTCTCGAGTTCGAATCCGGGTTCAAATCAGTGGAACGTCCCTGAGACCACCCAGCTCTGATGGGTACCTGACTCGCGTTAGGGAAACAAAGATGGCTGGGCATAGTGCTGACCAAACTATCCCTTCATATGCCGAGGTCAATGAATCAAATGAATCAAAAAACAAATATGTCGTGTAGGTTCTGTCGTACACTATGAGTGCAATAGACACAATGAGACGATGATTAATCCTGATTTGCTGAAGGCTAATTAAGAAATATCCTCGATTAACGTCGCTAGGACCAATGATGAGTAAATAAAAAATGCATAAATGATAAAAATAAATAATATTTTTTTTGGTTTACTTGTAGTAGGGTAACTCCTTAAAACCCATGACGAAAATGTGCGTCCGTTTTTCCCTCCCCTGCCTCATCCACTCCACAAAGGTCACAGCCGGGGGGTCAACGAACAGGACCAGGTTGATGTCCATCATCAGCAGACGTAACATATACAGCAGGTAGGTCTTGTAGGGGCGGGACTGGTTGGGCCACGCCCCCCGGCCAATGTCCATCATGGCGGTCACCACGGTGAAGTTGTACAGACCTAGGGAGGGCAAGTCTGCGAGTGAACAACTAGTAACCATAACTCTAGAAAAACTAATACTAAATAATTTTTTCTAATTACCTCCCTTTCTATTACAAAATACAATACGTAAGTAATATAAAGTTAAACAAAAAATTACGTTAGGGTTCATCAATAAATGACGTTTTTTTTGTCGATTATTACCTTCGTTACAAAATGCCAGTTTAATTGTTTATAAACATGGTTTTCCATTAAAAATATTGACTGAGCACGGTCAACACTGAGTAGGCCTACTTTAATCAACGTCTATTACGCATTACATAAAGTCTTATGAAACGCAAAAACATTTTTAAATGCAAAAATGCCTTACCTCTAGTCCATATAAACACCAACAACAGTCAAGCTTAACCCACATAAACACCAACAATAGCCTCTTGACCCACATAAACAGAAAATAGGTCTACCTTGACCCACATACCATGGTCTAGCTTGACCGACAAACCGCGGCATAACTTGACCCATATACAACGGCCCACCCTCATGGCCTACCATGACCCACATTCCACAGCCTACCTTGACCCATATACCACGACCGACCTTGACCCACATACCACGACCGACCTTGACCCACATACCACGACCGACCTTGGCCCACACAACGCGGCCTACCATGACGCACACACCACGGCCTACCTTGACCCATATATCACGACCAACCTTGACCCACATACCACGACCGACCTTGACCTACATACCACGGCCTACAACGTCTCACTTACCAATGCCTACCTTGACCCACACACCACGGCCTACCTTGACCTAAACACCACGGCCGACCTTGACCTACATACCACGACCGGCCTTGACACACATACCACGACCTGCCTTGACCTACACACCACGTACTACCTTGACCCATATCTCACGACCAACCTTGACCCGCATACCACGGCCTACCATGACCCACACACCGCGGCCTACCTTGACCTACATACCACGTCCTACCTTGACCTACATACCACGGTCGACCTTGACCTAAACACCACGGCCGACCTTGACCCACGTACCACGACCTGCCTTGACCTACATACCACGACCTACCTTGTTCAGGACCTAGACCCCGCCACCCGTACAAGTCCTTGAGGTCGGTATCGTTGTTGGCTGGACCAAACAGCTGTTTGAGTGTCTCCAGCTGTTTGCTCAGCTTCTCACTCAGGGCCGAGTCACCGCTTGACTGGTGAGACACGGCAGGCGTGTCACCACTGGGTTGTTGTTTCACGACTGTCTCACCACCTCCCGGCCTGGGCGTACCCTCCCCGTGGGTAGCACCCGACGCCGCCCCTGGTCCATAGACATGTGTTGTATTTAATCCTTGATTTCTTTCTGGTAATCCCGTAACGCCGCCTCCATTTTCTGCGAGTGTATCCGAGGAGTGTTTTTCTAACCTCATGTCCAGTTCCACTTTTGTATTATATTTGTATAGACAAACAAGTAAGATGGCGACAGAAAAGCACAAACCGCCAATCAGTTTCTGATTAAATTTAAGAATTTTCGTCATTTCTACCTCGTTCATTAAACGAAGCATAAATCCTGGAAGTCAGTAATCAATAATTTTGTGACCAAGCTTATCGATCTCAAGCCGCAGCATCAAAGAAAGTGTGGATCACTCTAATCAATCATTGTATTGTTGCCGAGGTCCTGAGAAATGGTGTGTTGAATGCTGCATTACGACTCGCCTTAGACGAGAGTTTGACGATTTCCGGGTCTGCAAGAAAAGAAAAGAAATTCATGACTTCAAAGCAAACTGGAATCTCTCCCGGGGAACAGTTGATTGGGGTGGGGGGGGGGGGGACGGGGGAGGAGGGGGGGGGGGGGGCTCTTCCTCTTCTTCATAACATTCAGCAGACGAAATAGTATAGAAAAAAATATTTCATTTACCAACTCTTATAGTTACCCCACCTACAAGTTCAAATGCAACCCCCCCTCCCCTCCAAGACCCCGCCATGTTACGAAATGCCTGAACGAAACCCTATAAAAGAACTGTAAGAATGGTTGAAAATGTAAAAAAAAAATTCTATTCGAAGTTAGAATGTTTTGTATTTCGTCTGGATCGTGGAGAGCCTCGTTTGGGGGCCGTGAACTGACAATGAGACATCGTCCTATGAAACAAAACACCTTAGTTGAAACCAAGGCTCCTGTCTAGTAAGCATACGATAGGGGAGATAAATCTGAGATAATTCATTGAAAATATTCTGGGGGACAGTTTATAAAGTGGAATAATGGTCTATAACGGCTGGATCTTGGAGACAGGCCGGTGTAGGGGACATGAATGACAAAGAGACGTCGCCGTAGGGAACTTAACACCTCAGTGGGAAACAAGGCTCCGTTGTTTTTGCAAGCACACGATAGGGGAGATAATTCCTTGAAAATATTATGTGACACCGTTGTAATGATATAAATTGTCGGTCACTCGGGGTAAAAAATATTTCGCTAATTTTTGTTTTGAGTTGAGTTATTACAAGATAAACTTGTAAGAAATAGGATCATATATCGTACTGTGCAGCAGCATATATTAACATATTAACAAACTATCTGTTTGTTGCAGTGTAGGAGATTCGATGGTATCCGCCATTTTGTTTACATTGAAACATGTCTTCATTTGTAAAGATATGATAACCATATAAATAAATGCTATTGATTTGCTAAAGTGAGTCAGGTACACGTCATGTACCCGGATTCGAACAGGAGACTTCCGGGTTGTAAAAATTAAAAATCTATGTTATATCGTTATAGGTTATTATTTTTTCTTTCTGTATTATTATATCAACCATCACATATTGGACATGATGTAAATTAATGTTCAACTTATCCCTAGTTACTGTTAAACATGTTGTAACTTTTTTTTATTGCAAATAAAAAAAAATAAGCATTTAACATAACAGCCAATCACCTATTAATTAATCATTCAATTTCTCAACTTTTTTGAAAACCTAAGCGAAGCTAGGCAGTAGGCCTATGCCTAGTTATACATAGATCTAATAAAAAAGTCTGAAAGTGCAAACGTGTAATTAAATAGTGATTCAATTAAAAAAAAAAGACTTCCGGGTTGTATGCCAATCTATTCACTATATTATTCTTTTTTTTTATCGACGTTCGAATAATTTTATTACTTTAAAAAAATTTAGATCGTCTTTACTGTAAAATATTACGTGGCTAAACTCTCTTAGTACTTCACTAGTACTTTTGAGATAAGCGCGCCTTTATAATTGTACGAGCATAGACCATTGCGTTGTAAAAATGGAATTGGATCGCTTTTTCCTTCAATAGCGCTTTGCCATTACACCCATCGCTGAACGATTGCAATCCTTAACTAATCAAACTTAACCAAATATTTACAGCGAATGAACGGAGCATTATCTCAACAGTGAACTTAAACTCAACACATTGTTAAGATAAAGCTTAATTCTACGAGATTATCAAACACAATATAATAATGGCTAAACTTAGCTAAACATTTAGAGTTAAGCTAACACATGAAGTCTTCATGGCTAAACTTAGCTAAACATTTAGAGCTAAGCTAACACATGAAGTCTTAATGGCTAATCAGACTTAGCTAAACATTTAGAGCTAAGCTAACACGTGAAAACTTAATGGGTAATCAGACTAAGCTAAACATTTAGGGCTAAGCTCACACATGAAGTCTTAATGGCTAATCAGACTTAGTTAAACATTTAGAGTTTAGCTCATACATGAAGTCTTAAAGACTAGCTGGACTTGTGATTATATTTAGAGTTAGACCGAACTAAATCACACCATCGAACCCCAATCAGTTTAACTTTAAGAGCTAATTAAAGAAAACATTAGCTCAAGAGCTTACGGAAAGCGAAAATTAACCTGATCTGAACGTTTGGTAAATAGTTGGAAGTATTTTGAAATACAACCTTATCCAAATACCCCCCCCACCCCCTTCTAAAAGCCATAAGGCACGTTTATTATAACTCAAAGCCTACTGTTTGTACCTGATGTTGTCTTTTGGGGTCTTTAGAAGACGGTTGTTTTACTATTAGCTGACGTCATTCGTGTCCCCCACCACCCCCAACGTGAAAATTGATTTTCTTTGCTGGAAAAACAGGAAGCAATTAACATGATGGTAGCACATTTAATACAAAGTTATGTTCGTATTTTTAAACTTAACAAAGTTGTGATGCATTTTATGCGAGATGAGTTATTTTGGCGTATATTATAACTTAAACATAAAAAGTAGTAATATATTTTTTCTTTTTCTTTTTTTTTTTAAATTGAGAATATTGAGAAAATTGAGTAATTATATATTTATGCAATTTTTTTATATCGTACTAATATCTTTGTTCTGTCATTATTTATTTGGAGTAAAAATACACTTCTTGTAGTACATGGGTGTGATCTTACCTATTCAATGATCAACCTGTACAAACATGCACGTCCGCAAATATCGATCCTACGGTAGTGACCCGTGGTATAAAATCGATGCACACAGTTTAGTGTTTTTATTGATTGTTCTACGTCACGGCCTGGTCAACTCAGTTGTTGGTCCTGTACCTCACAGGGACAACACGATACTGCCCATCTACCCACCAACACTGCCCATCTGGTCAATAGCACAGCCCATCTGCCCACCAAAACAGCCCATCTGACCACTAGCACAGCCCATCTGCCCACCATCACAGCCCATCTGCCCACCAAAACAGCCCATCTGACCACTAGCACAGCCCATCTGCCCACCAGCACAGCCCATCTGCCCACCAACACAGCCCATCTGCCCACTAGCACAGCACATCTGCCCACTAGTACTGCCCATCTGCCCACCAAAACAGCCCATCTGACCACTAGCACAGCCCATCTGCCCACCAGCACAGCCCATCTGCCCACCAACACAGCCCATCTGCCCACTAGCACAGCACATCTGCCCACTAGTACTGCCCATCTGCCCACCAAAACAGCCCATCTGACCACTAGCACAGCCCATCTGCCCACCAGCACAGCCCATCTGCCCACCAACACAGCCCATCTGCCCACCAGCACAGCCCATCTGCCCACCAACACAGCCCATCTGCCCACCAGCACAGCCCATCTGGTCATTAGCACAGCCCATCTGCCCACCAACACTGCCCATCTGCAAACCTAAACCGCCCATCTGCCTACCAACACTGCCCATCTGCCCACCAACACTGCCCATCTGCCCACATAAACCGCCCATCTGCCCACTAGCACAGCACATCTGCCCACCAACACTGCCCATCTGCCCACCAACACTGCCCATCTGCCCACATAAACCGCCCATCTGCCCACTAGCACAGCACATCTGCCCACCAACACTGCCCATCTGCCCACCAACACAGCCCATCTGCCCACATAAACCGCCCATCTGCCCACTAGCACAGCACATCTGCCCACCAATACTGCCCAGCTGCCCACCGACACTGCCCATCTGCCCACCAACACTGCCCATCTGCCCACATAAACCGCCCATCTGCCCACCAACACAGCCCATCTGCCCACCAACAATGCCCATCTGCTCAAAAGCCCTGCCCATCTTTCCAACAACACTGCCCATCTGCCCACTAGCACAGCCCATCTGCCCACCAACAATGCCCATCTGCTCAAAAGCCCTGCCCATCTTCCCAACAACACTGCCCATCTGCCCACTAGAACAGCACATCTGCCCACCAGCACTGCCCATCTGCCCAATAGCACAGCCCATCTGCCTACCAACACTGCCCAACTGCCCACCAACACTGCCCAACTGCCCACCAACACTGCCCAACTGCCCACCAACACTGCCCAACTGCCCACCAACACTGCCCACCAACACTGCCCATCTGCCTACAACACTGCCCAACTGCCCACCAACACTGCCCATCTGCCCACCAAAATTGCGCATGTGCCCGCCAACAGTACCCAGTGCCCATTTACCCACCAACCCTGTACCCCTGACACAAACATTTCACAACAACACTATTATTACTTTACGACAAATCCACTCCCAGATCTCCACATAAAAGCCACTTTCCGGTTCCCTGAACACGATCAAGTTAATCAATTACCACGGTAGCAAGTCAACAATAGCGAGGTCAACAGACACTAATCAACGAGACAAATCTGATGTAAATATTTCAAAGCTGGAACCGTATATCCCCGCTAGTGTTTAGCGAGCCCCAGCTAAGCGGCTTCGAGCACGATTTGTTTACACAATCTCCACTTCAACAAGTTTGCGTTTTATTTTCTGGCTTCTTAAAACCCCAGTTCCCCTGCACTGTATCTCTAGGTCAGTGGTTCCCAACCTTTTTCGAGGTACCGAACCCCACCAGTTTCATATGCGCATTCGCCGAACTAGCCCGCACTGATAAAATCCGATATCGTGAATCATTTGAGTCGGGTGTGTGTCTTGACCTCCGCTGAACCCCTGAGACTGACTCTTCGAACCCCTGGGGTTCAATCGAACCCAGTTTAAGACTCACTGGTCTAGATGGAATCTTGTTTTCAAGGTTTAAGTATTTACATGGCTAGCGTCCAGGGGCAGAACTATCATGCCGCAGGTAATGGGTGGGGGGGGGGGGCGTTCAATGCGTAAAAATTCCGACCTTAATAAAATTCTTGCACCCTGACGGTGGTTTAAATAAAAACCCAGATCAAATACAGCAGTGAATGTTCTACAATAACGAACACACACTACCAGAGTTTCTTACAGTCATCGCTTCGGGGGGGGGGGGGGGGGGGGCTCTCCCCCCCCCCTCCCCCACGAATGAAATGAAATTAATTTAGAAAATACACTTTTACCAGTGTATATCACGTGCCCCCCCCCCCCCCCCGGAGAAAAAAGTCTGGAAGAAACACTGCATAACCTATACACATAGTGTAAAAGATAGGCACACCTTCAAACCACTTCCATGACTTATTGCCCTTCTTCAAATAGTTCAACATTTCAAATAATAATCTTACTGAGCAAATTAAAAAGTTATTGCTTCCGTAAATTATTATTTCAATAAGACATACTAATGAATAACACAGTTACAAAAAGGAATATATTCAAAATTAATAATATAAATTAAAAAAAAACCCATAAAACTATCACGGGAAACCATTACACAAATCAAGCTTCAATGGTTTTTAAACGTTTGACCATATTGTCTTGACGATATGTTTTCACGTCTTATGGCGATAAATATACTTCAAAGTGAAATAGTTAAAATTACTAAATTAGGAAACAGTTCTAATTAAAGCTTGGTAAGACAGTCTACTCATTTTATATATATATATATATATATATATATATATATATATATATATATATATATATATATATATATATATATATATATATATATATATATATATATATATATATATATATATATATATATATATAATTTTATATATATATATATATAATTTTATATATATATATATATATATATATATAATTTTATATATATATATATATATATATATATATATATATATATATATATATATAATTTTATATATATATATATAATTTTATATATATATATATATATATATATATATATATAGGCCAACAATTTTTAAGCAAGGGCTTTTTTTTCTAGTTCCGCCACTGCTAGCAATACGTCTACACCTACAGTAATACGACACTTTAGTTTGACAGCTATTTATTATTTACTGAAGCGGACGTTGAAAGTTAGTTTAAAACTTCAAAAACCTATTGAATCGGTTTCAGTGGAGAGGGGGGGGGGGGGGAGAGGGAGGAATGGAGAGTATTTATAACAGTAAGAAAGATAAAATGTGATGAAGTTGGTTGATTTGATGGGTTATATGGTTGCTTTTATTGGTTATAGGGTTGATTTGATGGGTTATAGGGTTGATTTGATGGATTATAGGGTTGATTTGATGAGGTATACAACAAAAGCACGAGTTCCGTTTAGTATATGTTGTTTAGATTCGATATAGATGGTACCAACGTGGCTACGACTCGGCCACCAACAGCGAGCAGCTTTTGTGGCCGGCCCTACCACCAGGGTTCCCTCTAAGCTGCGCGGTTGCGCGGCCGCACGATAGGTATAACCTACTGCGCATTCCTTTTGTAAAATACATATATCCATGTATAAGACTTTAGAACACCGTGCACACAAAATACAAGTTGCACAGTAGACTTTTCCCTAGAGGGAATGCTGCTTACCACACAACACGTCAACATCGTTACAAGGCTAACGTCCCACTCTATTCTCTCGGCCTCAACTCAAATCTACTTCACTCCACTTGACCTCTCCCAACACGAGGGGGCGGGATCTCTATGCAACATTAACTCTGTACTACCAGGGATAGCTCTCGTAAACTGGAACACTTATCCTTAACGATTGAAACGTGTGTATAGTTAGGAGACCTACACCCGACCGCTTTAGGGCAATTCCTATTATAAAACTAAAGTATTTAACCGACAATTACAATCAAACAATAAAATAATAAAACAATGGAGAGAGCTAAAGCTAAAAGTAACATTTTATAACGTCATAACCTTCATCTGTGACCGTTTACTGATCTTATCTAAATCATTTCTTGCTTATAGTGTTGGAGTTATTTTTTACATTTTAAAAGGTTTGTTTATTTGTTTCTTTTATTTTAATCGCTTTTGTTTGTAGCCTATAAATTTCTTTTCGGTCCAATTGAACAAAGTCTGTAAAACTACCAACCCGTCTAGTGTAGCCTTTGTAATCTAAGATAGTGTCGTAAAATTGGTATCGATTTATTGATCTCCATACTGGACTAAAAGCAGTGTGTTGCCCTGGTGATCTGATATTTTTCTGGGGACCTACTGCAAAAAAAAAAAAAAAAAAAAAAAACCCAAACAAAAACAAAACAAAACAACTTTTCTCTGTTTTAGCTGTTACTTTAGTAATCGTTTTCATCTGGTACTTGTATGCATAAGGGCTTTCAGAAACAAAAAGGTAGAAACGTCATCTTTGATTGCGAAATTATTTACAGAGAAGCTTTTAAAAAAAGATGATAATCAGGCCATTGGTACGGAAACTTGGGTCGACATTATGGCCCTCATAATCCACGGATGAATGATGGCTCATGATCCGTGGATGAATGATGGATGGCTTCAGTAAAGATGCATGCAAGCCAGCGGTTTTCTGACCTGACCCGGAGAGTGATGCTAGGGTGGGGGGGGGGGGGGATTCTGACTCGGAGGGTGGTGCTAGGGTCAGATATCGGGACGGGTCAACATGGCAGGGGAAGTCAAACATGAGATGAGGGAGGATGGTTCGTGCAGGTAGGGCATTAAACAGAAAGTTTCAGAGGGTTGGGGGGTATTTAATATGATGGGGGTGGGGGAAAGTGAGACGATCGCTGACGATTGTTATAATATAAGTGATAGGGCCACAAATAAGGAGGATATGGTGCATCTAAAACACGGGGAGGATAAGAGTAGCCATAGGAAATGTAACGTTAGAGGTTGTTAGGTGGGGGGGGGGGGGTCTACCCATTAAGACGACAGAAATGTTGTTGAAGTGAAAAATGAAAAGCGATTCGAGACCAATGTTCCCTCTCTACTGCGCGGTTGCGCGGCCGCGCAGTAGTTTTGAGCTGCCGTGCAGTCATTTTGTGAAATACACATGACCTTGTTTAAGACTTTAAGAACACCGCGCACACATAATAAACTTTGCACACTAGCTTTTTCCCCTTAGAGGGAACATTGTTCGAGACGTGTCGTAAAAAAGATGCCGGGTAAAAAAGAGTTTCATGAAGACATTTTATATTGAAAAAGTGGTAGTCAGAAAGAAGAAAGAAACAATGGGTTTCATGAAGACACTTATGTTGAGAATGTACTAGAAGAGCTAGTTAGAGTAGCAGGATAAACAAAATCAGTTCGACGCTTGTACTGTAGCGATTATATTCCATTAGTCTAACACCGGACCGCTTAGAAAACTGATTATAATAAGCTGTGGGTTTATTCCAGGAAATACAGCAATTTTACATCGTCGTAATGGTTACGGTAATACATCTATTTTATATCGTCATCACGGTTTCTGTAATAACATAAATCTTATATAGTCATAGCGGTTACGGTGGTACATCACTTTCATATCGTAAGATATTCTGGTAAAAACAAGGTAACTGTATAACACGCTGTAAGTTGAAGAAGTTATTTATGGAGAGGGGGGGACGGTTTTATTTTTTTTTTAATACTGATAACGAAACTAGTTTTGCTGTAACCAAAATATTTTCCTAGTAAAATTGTTCGTATGGAGGTGTGTCTACATTCTGTGTCGATGGACATACCAGATAAGGCAATGGTTTTAATTGAGGGTGGGTAAGGTGGGCGAAGGGGGGGGGGCGGGACAAAAAACGGGTACAAGACCTAATCCGATAACAGGACAAACTTGCATTTCATAGATAAAAATAACAAGTTTCTCAAACATGGCTGTTTACTGATTTCCTTTATCCTAACTTGCGACAGATGCATTCAAGTGGTATGGCTTTTAGCTGTAAGATTGTAAGATGTATACATGTGTGCGTGAGTGTGTGTGTGTGTTTGTGTGTTTACGTGTGTGTGTACGTGTGTGTATGTGTGTATACGTGTGTGCGTGCGTGTATGTATCTGTGAGTAAATAATTTGTTTAAAACCACACCCATGACGAATTCCTGTCCACGCCAAAGTGCTTAAAATATTCCCAATCACAGCCTACGAGCACGACACTGAGACGAAAAATGTTTCACACGCCACTCCTTCGTATCGCTCTTGGGGTAAAATACAAGAATCTTTGACGAAACAATATGGAATGCTCAACACCTCTATTTTACTCATCGTAGTTATTGGGGTTGATTTAAAAAAAAAATATCAAAGGTTGTCTATTTGCAACCACCCCAAACTCCCCCCCTCATGACCCATAGTCCCTGCTCCGTGTCAGTAAAACTCAAGGAAACAAAAACACACATTATTTAATAACACACATTATTTACTAAAGCAGACGTTGAAAGTTATTTTAAAACTTCAACAACGTATTAAATCAGTTTCAGTGGATAAATGGGGTGGGGGAGGGGGGGGGGGGTGGAGAGATGGAGGAATGGGGAGTGTGTATAACAGCAAGAGACATTACATGTGACGTGCTTGGTTGATTTGATGGGTTATAGGGTTGTTTTCATAGGTTATAGGATACAACTAAAATTAGAATGTGAATATTTTGAGTATAAATAAGGAGGTAGCTAAAAGTGTTATTGAAGTCAAGGCACTTTTGATAACGGGGAAGGCCTTGACCTCTCGATAAGAAAAGGTTATCATACACTTTATTGATTGGCACATAGTGACCAGTCTAGTTAATAAAGTTATCAGAGAGGGTGGGGCGGTTTTCAGCGGGTGTTACCATTTAGAAGATGACCACAAATAAAAAACAAACGTATAATTTATTGTCTAAATCAATCACGCTTTATCCAGTTAGAATAATTAAGACGAAGAGCTAACGTTTAATCGAAAATTCAAATTTGTTGGAAGAGGGTGACGAGGTAAGCACAGTTACATACTGGACGCTACCTAACCTAGTGACGCCACCCAGTCCAGTCTATGGCATGGGGCTACCGGTAATAGGAAAGAGGTAGATAGCAATGTAGCATTTTTTAGCGCAATTTCCATTCTGGAGAATTGCGTTTATTAACTGTCATTTCTGAGAATGGATGGATGGATGGATGGATGTCCGCAGCTTTAAGTCGTATCTCCTCCTCAACGAAGCAATATCGATGACTAGTTCAAAAGCAAATATGTTAAGCAAGTTCCGATGATGATGGTGGGCCAAAAAAATTCCCGGAATTCCTTCCTGGATTTCCCGGAAAAGCCAAAAAAACCTCGAAAAAATGCAGTTTTTTGCCCATATCTCGGCAACCAGACCACTTAGCGACTTCAAACATTTACCAATCGATTCCTGCCATAATTTAGAACAATATTGCCGAAGAAAGTTTTCAAAAATATCCTTTCGTTCGGTCACAAAATTTAAAAAAAAATTACATAAACACCTACAAACCGATCGTTCTCCTAGCTTGAACGCACCCCAGCATTATACGTCTTTGTGATCACTATCTATTTTTAGATAACATAAGGAAATTGCGCTTAAATTGTCACTAGACTTTTTATTAACTTGTTTTTTGTTAAGCAGTACATTTCATTGATATATTCGGATAAATTTTGTTTTGATAGAAGTGTTTTGATGGATATGTTTAAAACGAGCGAACAATGGAAGCCTGCTTGGTTAGTCAAATATCTATATTTTACACGAAGGCCCATGTGAGCCTTTGGTGCCGAAACAGACATTTTTATTTGCAGCCTAATCGCACCCTACCAGGGCGCCAGAGGACACGCCTGATTCAATTTAGTGAGCGTTTGTAACGCCCCATCCTATCCATTGTCTATCACACTGTTTAGACCGAACGTATTCACCATAGCGCTCACGGGAAAGACCAGGGCGCCAAATCGCAACCTGCCGGGGGGTGGGGGGTGGGGGGGGCGCCCATGCAAAATTAAATCCCCCGCCCCCACCACCCACATACCCCTATTCCCCCCTCCCACCCCAGAAACCTTCTCGGGTGTATTCATCAACTCCCTAAAGTTTTATGGCACCGGGATAAATTGCGCCGAACCGCAATAGTCTTTTATTTTTATATACCGTATATTGAGAAAAATCCCACCATATCGTGGCGCCGCCCTTGCGAATTTTAAAAATGATTCTTTACAGAACCCTTCCCTGGAGTGTTCTAATCAAGTCCCTAACGTTTGATGGCTATCGGATGAACGTTGTGAGACCGCAATCGACTTTTATTTGTATATATAGTATATAGAGAAAAAACAAATCGCGCCCTGCCGGGGTGCCACCCCTGCGAATTTGAAAATGTTTTTAGCGCAGAAACCTCCCCAAGAAATAAATTCAACTTCTTCTTAAAGTTTCATGGCCATCGTGTGAACGGTGTCACGGCAATTCACTTTGATTATTATTATTTACGGTATATAAAGAAAAATCGCACCCTCCGGTGGCGCCGCCCGTGTGAAATTAAAAATCATTTTTTACAGAACCCTTCCCTTGAGTGTTATTATGAACTCACCAAAGTCTCATGGCTATCGGATGAACGATGTCAAACCAAAATTGATTTTTTATTTTTATATACCTTATATGGAGAAAAACAAATCGCGCCCTGCTGGGGCGCCACCACTGCGAATTTGAAAATTTTTTTTCGCAGAAAATCTCCAGGAATATTCTCAACAGCTTCCTAAAGTTTCACGGCGATGTGATGAGAGGTGTAGTAATGCATAAAGGACAAACAGACACACACACAAACATACATTGCTTTATATATATACTTATATATATATATATATATATATATATATATATATATATATATATATATATATATATATATATATATATGTATATATATATATATATATATATATATATATATATATATATATATATATATATATATATATATATATAATACACGTATATAGAACGTGTAAATTCGGCGCCTTTTTTTGCTCTTTTCGCTCCGCCTACAATGAAAACCTGGATACGCATCTGTCTAGTGCCATTCCGTTTTAAGGATAAAACTACACATTGATGAAATATAGTCTCGCTCTAGCGACATCTAGAATGGATGACTTGCCACGGTGTCTTTAGTCACATGAACCATTCATGCGATGAAAAGATAACCACACAACCAACTATCCATGAAAAGATAACCACACAACCAACTCTCCGTACCGAACAAAGACTCAAGGAACACTCGTCTATTGACAAGGGTTGCCAGGACAAAACAGATGAGTGTTAGACTATCTGGCCACCGTTGTCAAGGGTACAGTTTGGCTTGGCTTTGTTCGTTTTATTTTTGTTGTTGTTGCCTATGGCATATCTTTTCATCGCACGAAGTCGTTTGAACGACAATAACAGAAATGAGATTGTGTTTTAGTTACTCCCTTGGCTGATTTACCTTATATAATTTTTTTAAAATCCATTCGAGACCTATAGTGGAGACGAAACTATTTTTATAATATTAAAAACATCTAAATATTTAGAACAAAATTGGCAAATTTTGAAGAGATTTTTGCTTACCCCATTTATCTAATTATGCTAGACTGTTTCAAGACGTTTAAGAAAATTGTAAATATATCTCGATCTAGTTAAATTTAAAAAAAGGTTCATATCAAGCATTTTAAAACATTTCTGTCAGTTTGTTAACTTGCTGTCTCTAGTTTGAAACAAGGCGTTTTTTTTTTTAAATTTCTCTTTCACAAAAATACTTTAAAAATCGTTGGATAACTAGTCCAAAATGACCATATATCAGTTAGTTTACTTGCCGTCTATAATTTTTTAACATTATGGTGGTTTTTTTTTAAAAGCATTCTCTCCCTAAAATTCTTTTCTAATAGCTATACAACGGGTGGAAAATAACGGCCATGCGTTGGCGTTTTTTTTTTTACAAAATTTTTACAAAATGATAACATTCTGCGACATTTTCTTAATAGGTTTTTCTTCAAACTTTTCTACTTTGAAATTTTTAAAACCTACCGAAATATGTTAGCTACGGGTACAGACAACTGATAAAATTCCTAGGGGAGTGGGTCAGAGTTTCTTCCAGGCATCTCTTCGGGGGGAGGGGGGGGGGGAGGGGGGGCTTAGCCCCCCCCCCCCCCCCCCCCCGAAGAAAGTCTGCCCCCCCCTGAACGAGATGGAATTTATATAGTAAACATAAACTGTTACTAGTGTCCGCCCCCACCCCGAAAACTGTTGACCGCCCCCCTCCCCCCCCCCCCCCGAAAATATCAAGTGCCCCCCCCCCCCCCCCCCCGGAGAAAAAAGTCTGGAAGAAACACTGGAGGGGGTGCATTTTAAAAATTCCGATGCGGACATCCTATACTTTCTATATACATTTTTTTTATTTCGTCCGACAATGGTGGGTTGGATGGGGGAAGGCGAGTGCACCTTAAAGCAAGTGTCCGAATTTGTCTGCGTTTAACATACAGTTAATCGGTATTAATATCTTATAATAACAAATCAATCAGTGATTCTATGCAAAGTCAGAAAAAAAATCTATGGTTTTTTAATAAAATAAATATTTGGCATTTAAAAAAAAAAAGCCATGTAAATCAGCTGGGAAAATATAATGTAGGCTACTATGTAGGCTACTAATCAACACATTTGCGAAAACAAACTTTAGAACTAAATTCAGCTACGAAATTTGAAATTTTAATTACATTATCAGAGCCAACTTACTTTACCACCTATAAAACATGAAATTATCAGAAACTACTTATTTTATCATCTATAAAATGTTACATTATCAGAGCCAACTTATTTTTATCGCCCGTTAAATGTTAAACTATCTCAGCAAACTTACTTTTCTTTCCTGTAAAACGTTAAATAATCACAACAAACTTATTTTATCATTTATAAAATGTTAAATTGTCATAGCCCACTTCATCACCTATAAAACATCAAATGATCACAAGCAACTTACTGTATAATCTCTAACATATTTTCCCGTCTACCTGAAGTGACTAGGTCGAACCACAATCTACCTCCGTGGCTGTCTCCAAGAGGTGTAGTCAGTGGTCTATTATACCCAGCGCTAAGCCGTGTCAATCGAGTAGTCAATGGAGTAGTCACGTGGTAAGGAATGGTCCTGGGGGTAGGGGTTGTGGGGTGGGGTGGAGGAAGCGGAGTCTTGAGCTTTACGCACAGGTGCGCACTAGAACCTATCTTCCCTCTAAGCTGTGCGATTGCGCGGCCGTGAAGTTGTTTTGAACCTACTGCGCAATCATGTTGTAAAATAGAAATATCCTTGTATAAGACTTTTAGAACATCGCGAACATAAAATGCACATGTGCTTTTTCCCCTTAGAGGAAACGTTGACCAGAAGACGTGCGATTTGAATAAGGAGGTCTTTATTTTTTAACACTGTATGGAACCTCCCTGTCGGTGAGGGAAGGCGGATTCAGAAGTTTTATTAAGGTGCGCCTATGTAGATGAGCTTCTATAAGGGTTAATGTATTTGTCTAGGGCAGGGGTCGGCAACCTGCGGCTCGCGAGCCGCATGCGGCTCTTTTGATGTCAAGATGCGGCTATCCAGCTCTTTGAACAAATACTAATAATCTTAATAAAAAATAAAATATTTAAAATTAAAAAAAAAATGTTAGTGGCTCTTTAAAACCAGGGAAATTTTTAAAATTGTAACTTTTGGCTCTTCCGCTTCAAAAGGTTGCCGACCCCTGGACTCTAGGGTATATCGCCTGGGACAAGATTAATTTTGTAAATTAATTTTGTTTCACTTCTAATGCAACGATTTCGTTCCAACTTTCCAGATGCATTTCTCTCCGGTGACAACGCAAGAATATTTATTTTGGATCCGAATTAGACATTAGGTTAGTCATTAAAATTTAATTAAAAAGTAACTATATTCAATAATAAAAGGGTAGATAGCAAAATTAAATATTGTCGATCAGACTTCGACGGGAACTTTTTTTTTCCACTACTGTGTGGTATTTTTACCCAAGCATCGACCTTGCACTCAGATATTCTGTGATAAAAGACTTTCAGTGATCGCCAGCTACTGATAAAAATTTAACGCACATTTTTTAGTCGTAGAGCTATATGTTATCAACTTCATTTAGAACAAATTAGTTACTAAATAAGTGGAAAATAAAACTAATATTTAAAACAATCTTTATAATAATCTTTTAAATGCACTGAAAATAAGAAAATAAAACCAATTTGCTTTCTTAAATAAAATCATTGGTCGATAAAATATGGGGGCGCCAAAAGGGGTAGAAAAACAATTAAAAAGCTAATTTTAAGCTGAAATATTGAATTATACATAAAATTAAGAAAAAAAAACCAACCAAAAAGGCTTTACACACTGATTTCAATTTTTTTTCAACATCTTTTCTGTGACACCAACAAAAAATCTGTTACAGGTTAGTGACCAGTAAAAAATTTCCCCAAACCTTTCTGACTAGAGTCTGTATGAGAGGGAGGAGGGCGCAAAATTGATAGCTGGAATGGGCTGCTACGCCTCTGGCTGTATATAAAACCACACAAATCCTAGGCACACAGTGCCTCATAACCAAATATTTATCTCCGCGAGGAACAAACGCCGTAGCTCTAAAATTATGGAGATTTCGTATCGGCTAAAGCTGTACCAGCGAAAAAAAAAAAATCAGTGTACTTTCATAGTGGGGGGGGGGGGGGTAAAAGTGACGACTTAAGTGCCCCTACCCGACAGGTCACATGACTCGGGCTTCAAGGTCGTGACCTGATCATCAATGCCGCTGGACTCAGGGTCCAGGAGTGGGGGGGGGGGGCCGTTAGCTGTGCTGTAGGGAGAATGTGTGAGGGGCTGGGTGGGGGGGGGGGGGCATAACGATTATTCATAAATAATCAGGACACGCGTGTTTAGGGGGGGGGGGGGTAGTCTAAAACTCAAATTTTCGTAAACCGTTATAATCGGATAACCATTGACCGCTAAGCCTGCTAGTAGCTATTTGGTACATAAAAATAAAAGGTGTATGGGGACGGGGGTGTTTTCTAAATATGTATCTATAAAGTACACTACCATGTTACTATTCTTTGAAAAAAAATCAAGTTACCGTTTTCAAATAAGTTGCTGTAAAGTATAAAGTTATAAGTATAAAGTATAAAACAACAGCACAATAATTCATTAAGTCAGATGTAAAAAAAATAAAAAGACAATCGATTAAGCACGGGGAATGAAATGCAGAAATTTGTTTTTTAAGAGAAGATATTTCTCACCAGACTGACGTGTACGGTACACTGGGAAAGAAAATGATCGCAAATTTGAGATAAACACTTCATAAGTTATGTAAGGAGATGCAAGGAATACACGTCTCACTATTGCTGTATCCTTGCTTTGAGAGTATAGTAGAACCAGTAAAGTAAAAGATGATAGACTTTCGATGTTTGGATTTGGATTAGGAGCTGAACATCTTATAAGAGTACAATGATTGCTAAATGGAACAGTTACTAGCACAACGGTTTATGATACAACCGAAGAAGTGTAATGAATTACTGAGCGCAAAGTACACATACATTTGTGTATTAAGAGTCATTTTGTATGACAAGCACTTTAAGTCCTCAAGGACATATCTGGCGCTTATCTAGAAAATGTGTAATATAAGTAGGTGACAAATGGTAACAAAAATTTTAAGTGAAAATATTTTAGACATTATTGATGTCTATTCAAAATAATTCTCTAAGCTTTAACTTTATGAGGGTATAGATATTTATCACAAAAACACAACTTTAGGTCACAAGGGGTAGTTACAGTATCACAATTAGTACTTGTCACATTATTATTCATACCGCCACTAGTATTTGTCACAATTGACATTCATATCATTACTAGTATTTGTCACAATGAGCATTTATACCACTACTAGAATGTGTCACAATGAGCATTCATACCATTACTAGAATGTGTCGCAAGGAACATTCATACCACCACTAGTATTTGTCACAAAGAGCATTCATACCACTACTGGTATTACAATGCTGGATTGTGTCATCTAGAAAAATACTGAACATTTCAAACAGTCAGTCAACTAGATCAATAGTTCCACAGGAAATTACTCCTTGTAAATTGTATCTCTGTCATATCTTCCCGACATTACTTGTTATCTGATACAAATGTTGGCCAGGTAATTTTAACAACACCATTCTAATCTTAAAATAGATTGTCTCAATTTGTTATATAAAAAAAACAACACTTACACAAAAAGCAATGTGTTACTACTTTGTTACCTGTTACAATATTTGTACTAGATACACGCTTGTTGTAAATATATATCAGAAAATCATGGCCCACATTGTTTAAACGTTACAATTTTTTAAACCGTTGTTTACTTGTTCAACAAAATATATTGTTTTATACTAACGTACTGTAATGAATACGTTAAGAGCAGAGTTTCTTCCAGGCATCTCTTCGGGAGGGCGAAGCCCCCCCCCCCCCCCCCGAAAAATTTTTACCGCCCCCCCCCCCCCGGACGAAATGAAATTTATATAATTTATATAGAAAAGATAAACAGTGTCCGCCACCCCCCCCCCCCCGAAGAAAGTCTACCGCCCCCCCCGAAAATTTCAAGTTCCCCCCCCCCCCCGGAGAAAAAAGTCTGGAAGAAACACTGGTTAAGAGGGAGTCAATTGTGCTTAGTAGGGCAAGAAGAAAAATTCGTATCTTAATAAATACTTAGTAGTTTAGCATAAAAATTGAATGAACTATTAGATCTTTAATTAGAATATCTTACTGCTAGTTAGGACCAAGCCAACTCTATGGAAATCCACTTTAATTAGGTGTAAGTAATAATATTTTCACATTATTTGCACGTTTTATGTATTATTTTTCAAGAACCACTTATTGATGTTTTGTATAAATTATATCATTGTAAAGGGAATTTCTATGATATGATTATTAGGAGATCGCAGTAAGTTTTTATATAGAGTTAGTTGGGATAGGCTAGCACTAATTCAAGGGAAACTTTCACAGGTAAGCGCTAGAATTCGCGCCGAGGGTGTCATCCTAACGCTCGGGGGGTGGGGTATATAAACCGGCGGTTTAGCCTTAGCGAGGATGGAGAAACGACGGCCCTAGCCAGTAATTTATGCAACACACGTGTTGACGCTATAGCCTTCTTAGATGCGCGCTACACAGACATTTCCCGTCAAGAAAGATACCGCACGGTGAAAATATACTGTATTATTTTTGTATAGACAAATAAAGATTTTTAGTCGACTTTATTTTTCAATTTTCAATCACCTTTGATCGAGAGCAAAAAAATATAGGGGAAAAATATTACAATATAATTAGTTCCATAATTTAAAAGCCGTTAAAAATAAAACCATGAATAAAAAAAAATTAAAAAATTAAATTTATAATACATTTCGTTTCAACGGTTTAAAAAGGTCCGCATTTGAATTTACAACAGTGTATAAACAATTGAATATGTCATTTAATAGAAAGTGAATGCGAATTGTATCATTTTGGTGCTCATATCTTGTCATTATAAATAAGAATTGTATACCAAAAAAACAACCTTTCAAATGATAATCCGTTGAATCACTGCTATCAAGTATGCGAGAAGCAAAAAATGAACACAATAGACTTACTTGGTTCTATTATGTAGGGCTGCTATCGAAATAGTGTTTTCATTGTTTGCACTAAAATAGAGGCTGCAGATTAGAGCCTGATTATATTATCAGCAGGACGAATAGATAGCGAATATAGGGCTTAACTAGGCTGTCTTTTGTTTGCACTCAGCTAAACCGTGACTCGCGATAGAGAGTATAAAATGTTTTAAAAGTGAATAAAGTAGGGTAAAGTTTCTTATTTAAAGATAAAACATCTGTATGATTTGTATATAACACGAAGAAGTTTTTGTTATATTGTGTTATATGTGGTAGCTGAGAGTGAGTAGCAACATGATATAATACAGTGTAAAATGTTCTTCATTCCTACTTTAGCCAAAGTTTTGTCAAAATGGTAGCATGAATAATGGGAAAGTACTCTCCTAGCCTTTGTATTCTCAATTTTAACACGAATAAAGCAGCTTTGTGATTACTGCTGCGAAAACGAAACAAGTGGTTTGGTTTTTATAATTACCAAATTTTCATGGGATTTGTCTTGTCTTGTGTAGGAGCAGTGGGGTGGCAATGCAGGGAGGTAGTGGCAGGCTACTGATATAAGTAAAGGTTATATAATGTTTAGCAGGGGTTGGTGAAAATGCCCCGATTATGTTGTAAAATTTGAATATTAAAACTTTTTACAAATCAGCCACTGCCATTAAAAGCGTATAGTGAATAGAGGTATATTAAGCTCAGAAGAAAACACAATCTAATTTGTGCATTAGGTTTTAAGATGTGTTTATAATCTCTTTCAGAGATACATTTATTAGACATAAAACAAAAGTATGTAACTTATCCACAGATTTTGACAAGTTAAATACAGATGGATGCTATGAAGAGAACCATGTTCTGAGAAGTTGCAATTATCAGATTGTATTATCATGTCGAAGACCCAGCCCATGCAACATGGTCGACATAGAGCTGGGTGATAGCAAATACGTTGGCTACTTCATGTTGACGGACCTGCTCTACGACACACTAGCCCCAAGTATTGTGTTGTGGCCGTCACGCTTCACGAAGTGGACATTACATTCCAGCCCCAAGTCAAGTGTTAAGTGGGCGTCACGCTTCACTTGAAGTGGACATTAGACAGGATCTGTCGACATATGTGATTTGAGTTTGTAGTAGAAAAAAAAACTTTATAAAAACCGAATGGAATAGCCATACTTCGAACTCAAAATTTATGGTGTATTTAAATATTAAGTCAAATAAACGTATGATAAAGCAATATTATTCAGTCAGTGAGGCTTAATTTATGCATACACATGCACGTAGAATAAAATAAATATGGATTCCTTGTGAAACGATGGTGCTGTTATGCCATTCAATAAAATAGAAAATTAACATACGCAAGGGATATAAGCAACTGTGTCTTGAAATCTTCGTGGTTTATTTAGATTACCTCCCTTAACTAAATACTTTCCCTCATGTATAGCAGAGTAACGATGCATTCGGCACTTAAAGATAAATCACAGTACATTCCAACTATATCTATACACACCAACGTAAAATAGTCGTTACTTTGCCCAGCTGCCATTATTAATTAACTAATTAATTAACAGTTGGTTCTACCTAATGTGTTCCTGTTATTATTTTCTTTGTTACAACGTAGGCGTTTGATAGGTCATATAACCATTACTAACACCACAATGTTTTTCCCCATTTCACCATATCTAGTAGCTAAAACACAGCAACCAAAACAACAATTTATTACTCTCACTGTACAGCTGTTATTCAAATTCTCCAATCCCCCCCCCCCACCCCAGTGCTCACTTAGTTTGAGGTTACAAAACTAGACTTCAATGTGCCATATCGATCTTATAAAACTGTTAGTTGAATATTTTCTAGCCATTAAATATTAACCTCGCTTGGCAAAAAAATTATTGTTAGAGTATTGACCTTTAATTGATCTGTTTGTTAAAAATCGTGTATACCCGTATACAGTCACTGAGATACAGTGTGATGTGATGAATCAAATCGAAGTGTTGAGGCGATCGAGCTAAAGCAGAGTGGCAAAACTTCTCAATTTGGTCTGCGCTTCATTTTCTTACATTATGTAAACACATATCATTATAGTTAAGGAAAGTAAAGGGCGGCTCGTGCATAGTACTATTTCTTCATATGCCGAGGTCACAGAAACAAGTGAACTCTACTTCACTTGCCCTATAGACGGTCAGGTTTGAAAGGGAACGTTACTTTAGTTGGTGAATACAACGAGAGGGCTAGTATGTAGGATGTCCGTGAGTCAACCCAGCCCTAATGCGTACCTGACTCTTGTTAGGGAAACAAAGGCGGTCGGGCATAGTGCTGACAATACTATCATCTAAACATTACATCGTAAAGGGTTATCGTATCGTATCGTATCGTATCGTATCGTATCGTATCGTATCGTAATCGTATCGTATCGTATCGTATCGTATCGTATCGTATCGTATCGTATCGTATCGATCGTATCGTATCGTATCGTAATCGTATCGTATCGTATCGTATCGTATCGTATCGTATCGTATCGTATCGTATCGTATCGTATCGTATCGTATCGTATCGTATCGTATCGTATCGTATCGTATCGTATCGTATCGTATCGTATCGTATCGTATCGTATCGTATCGTATCGTATCGTATCGTAACTATCGTATCGTATCGTATCGTATCGTTTCGTATCGTATCGTATCGTATCGTATCGTATCGTATCGCATCGCATCGCATCGCATCGCATCGCATCGCATCGCATCGCATCGCATCGCATCGCATCGCATCGCATCGCATCGCATCGCATCGCATCGCATCGCATCGCATCGCATCGCATCGCATCGCATCGTATCGTATCGTATCGTATCGTATCGTATCGTATCGTATCGTATCGTATCGTATCGTATCGTATCGTTATTTTAATAATTTCAGTTTTACTTTCTCATACATACGTACACACACAGACGGTCAGGAATGGAAAACTAAGTTTTTTCAGCACGTTTAAATATTTTAGATTTTTTACGATTACAGTACAACCTTTATATTCCGTATACGTAATAGTAGGGAGCTGTAAAACGGCTAAAACGGTCAAAATCTCATTTAAATTGTGTGCACGATTACAATACTTCCTCTATACTCTGTATACAAAAAAAGTAAAAGTTAATTAAAAAAAAACCATTTCTATTCCATCCAACTACGGTTATTTAAGAATATATGAGAAAGGATTTTTTAGGGTAGATGTGTGATATCGATTGAAAACAGTTAATTGAACAGTTTTTTAGCAATCAATTATTACTTCGTTATCTAAAGATGTTATTGTGAGAATATTGACTTAAAATTGTTCTTTAGGTATGCTCAGCAGGAGTCGCTATGATACCCATAGTTTTTACTTGATAGAATCGTCCAGAGGCAAACAAAGGGGAAAGAAGCAATTTTTTGTGCGTCTTTATCTTATTACATAGGCAAAAAAATGTTTAAAGCAGCGCTAGAAGAATTAGTTTTAAAATAATTTGGTTCTTTTTATAATAGGCCTATATGAAATTCGATACTATCTTTTATATTAGTTCGTTTTAAAAATTACTTTCAAAACTTTCAGGTGTTCAGGTCTTCTTTATATGTCATACAACTGAAGAAAATGGGTGCATTTACTCTGACGATGTTATGCTTGATCTCTCAAAGTAAGTTTTTGTTTATCTAAATCTAAAAAAAATGTAAACAGTTTGTTCAGTTCTGTATTTTAAATTGACTACAAAATTAAACAGTCGCGCCAGTTGAGGAAACCTCCCGGTTCATGAACTTCAACTTACTAGACAACGACCTGATGACTGTGTTGCCCATGGCAACCGTGAGTCCAGTACCGAGTGTCCTGTCTTGTGCAGCAAGATGTCCTCGACTGTTACAGCTTTATCTACAAACCAGACCAGTCTCAGTTGTACCTTGGTGAGATAGTTGATTTATAATTCTTCTTCTTCTTATGCTTTGTTTTGACTTCACACTGGGCACAGCACAGAGACCTCGCCATCTAACTCGAATTTTAGGTATATTTGCAAGGTTAATCCAGCTTCTCCCCCCATACATTTCATATCAAGGATTGACCTCCCTTTACTTCCCCTTTATGAGTGTTCATTCATAAGCTTGCGTAACAATGTTGCTTTATTCTTAAGTGTCTATTTTTTTTTTTATTTGCCTAATAATCTCACAACATAAAGTTTTGTTAAAGTGAATGTTAACGATTTATCTATCCTCTTGCATAATTCGTTTTTTTGTAAGGGGGATGGAAGGTGGGAGGGTTAGTTTACAGATCAAAGTGGTTACACTTTCTACCTGATCCATAGTGACAAGGCGAGCAACACCATTTCACTCTTCTCTACCTGTATCATTGTTTCAATTAGGTGATGTAAACAAAAAATTCTGTTTTATATTACTATTTAGCTACAGAACCTGACTTCATCCCCTCTTGTATATGGATAAGAAATAAATGCATTTGTTTACTTCTGTAGGTACCTGGTTGCTGTTACTGACAACACCGCAAGACAGGAAAGACATAGTTGTCTACACCAGCACAGATGTATCATTTAAAAAGATGTCTAATGGAACAACTGTCACATACGTCTGGTTGTCTAACTACAAGCTCAACTTTACATCGGCTAGGGAAGATTGCAGAGGTTTTTGTAATGTTTTATATACACACGCTAAAATATAACGAAAAAGGTAGTTCACTATAACCTAATCGTT
>NW_026732597.1:0-33581 GCF_028476545.2 Physella acuta | reverse complement strand
ATCCTAATCAAACTCCTACAAAAGCCGTAACCCTAATTTCTGACTTCCTTAACCTTTAGATAACAACCCTAATTCGCCTATTTTCAGAATAAAAATAAGGTTATTCGATTACTGCTAGTTTAAATACTAACTTTTATGTCAAAACTAATCCTATGCCTAACGCAAAAAACTAATCAAACTCCTACCATGGCCATGACCTTAATTTCTGACTTCCCTACACCTTAGATAATTCTGATCACATCCTAACACGTTTAATTTTTATATTGGCAGCCTCTATACACCAATGACTTTGATATATTTGATATTTTAAAAAAACTTACCAGCTGATGATATATCTGATCGTTTACCCTTGATAGCTTTTCAAAACCCTGCATCGTTTTAATCCAAATTTCGTCTCACCGGAATTTATACCTTTTCCACGCTTGACCTATTGCCCCTCTCCCCACCCGGCACGCCTCCCCCACCCACCCCTCACCGGTCACACGCTACCCACGAGTGATACCCCCAATTGACGTCAGCAATGACCCCCACCTTTTGTCCCACGAACGGATCCACTCCAATTCATCGCTCGGGCAACCAGGCGAATCTATTTATATCTTCGTGTACTTTATTTCGTTTCCACCTCAAAAAAAAAAAACCTGTGATTTCATGCGCAGAGCCCTGCGCAGAACTCCAGTTTTGCCGACCTTATGTTAAAAAATGTAATACTAGTACTATGTTGCTACTGTATGCTACTTTAGACTACATATATAGTACTTGTAGGCCAATTATGTTGATACTGTATGCTACTTTAGACTACCTATATAGTACTTGTAGGCCTACTGTGGATACTATGCTACTTTACACTACCTATACAGTTCGTTTAGGCTTACTATTTGGATGCTGTATGCTACTTTAGACTACATATATAGTACTTAGAAGGCTACTGTGGATACTGTATGCTACTTCAGACTACCTATTCAGTTCGTGTAGGTCTACTACATGTGACTACTGTATGCTACTTTAGACTGCCTAAAGAATCGTGTAAATAACGCAAAGAGCACGGTGTAGGTGCTTATAAGTGGTTGGGGGGGGGGGGCGAAAAAATATATAACTGTGGGTACGGCGTGGTGGGGGGTTGACAACGCGTAAGTCTAGAGTTCGGATCCCGGGTTTCGAGTCTATGAGTCAACTCAGCTCCGAGAGTACCTGACTCACGTTAGGGAAACTTTTACTCTTTTGCATTATTGCCTCTGTTGGCTTAAAAATTCGTTTTTAACACATTGTGAGTATACTTTAAATGTAAGTAAAACAAATAATTTCATTTTTCAAAATGCTACAATGCGAAAACAGTACTTTAAAGTTAACCGTTTAAGTGGGAAATATTTATGGCTTACGGAAAGACGTGGTTGAAAATTAGAGCGTACGACTGCTAACCCAAAAGTCTTTAGTTCAAATCCGGGCTTGAGACCGTATGACGTCCATCCAGCTCTGATGGGTACCCGACTCATGTTAGTAAAAGTAAAGGCTAGTTATAGTGCTGACCACATATTATTTCTTCATATCCCGAAGTCACAGAAATAGGTGTACTCTACTTCACCTGCCCCAATGACCACCTGGTTCGAAAGGGAACTTTACTTTTACTTTGATTTATGTCTTGATCTATGAAAAGCGGGACGAAGGTTCTAGAAACGCTATACACAATCAAAGTTTTGTAGTCTATGTTTAAAGCTACAAAAAATACCCCCCGTGGCTATAAATAGAACTTCAATATCAGGGTATCTAATGTTGACAAACAGCAATGTAAACAGTGAAGTACATTCGTACTTTGCCTTAAAGAACCCGTAAACCGAGTTACTTTGAAACCAGGCCGCTACTGTAATCTGGCACAGATTCGACTCGCCTTGATACTTCTCAGGGTAGTCAGGCGGTATAGCGCACGTTTGTTTACTGAGTCCACCCAGCTCTAATGGGTACCTGACCATAGGATATGAGTCTACCCAGCTCTAATGGGTACCTGACCGTAGGATGTCATTGAGACCACTCAGTTTTTATGGGTACCTGACCGTAGGATGTCCCTGAGTCCACCCAGCTCTAATGCGTACCTGACCGTAGAATGTCCCTGAGTCCACCCAGCTCTAATGTGTACCTGACCGTAGGATGTCTCCGAGTCCACCCAGCTCTAATGGGTACCTGACCGTAGGATGTCCCTGAGTCCACCCAGCTCTAATGGGTACCTGACCGTAGGATGTCCCTGAGTCCACCCAGCACTAATGGGTACCTGACCGTAGGATGTCCTTGAGTCCACCCAGCACTAATGGGTACCTGACCGTAGGATGTCCCTGAGTCCACCCAGCTCTAATGGGTACCTGACCGTAGGATGTCATTGAGACCACTCAGTTTTTATGGGTACCTGACCGTAGGATGTCCCTGAGTCCACCCAGCTTTAATGCGTACCTGACCGTAGAATGTCCCTGAGTCCACCCAGCTCTAATGTGTACCTGACCGTAGGATGTCTCCGAGTCCACCCAGCTCTAATGGGTACCTGACCGTAGGATGTCCTTTCCACCCAGCTCTAATGGGTACCTGACCGTAGGATGTCCCTGAGTCCACCCAGCTTTAATGGGTACCTGACCGTAGGATGTCCCTGAGTCCACCCAGCTCTAATGGGTACCTGACCGTAGGATGTCCCTGAGTCCACCCAGCACTAATGGGTACCTGACCGTAGGATGTCCCTGAGTCCACCCAGCTCTAATGGGTACCTGACCGTAGGATGTCCTTGAGTCCACCCAGCTCTAATGGGTACCTGACCGTAGGAAGCCCCTGAGTCTACCCAGCTCTAATGGGTACCTGACCGTAGAATGTCCCTGAGTCCACCCAGCTCTAATGGGTACCTGACCGTAGGATGTCCCTGAGTCCACTCAGCTCTAATGGGTACCTGACCGTAAGATTTTACTAAGTCCACCCAGCTCTAATGGGTACCTGACCGTAGGATATGAGTCAACCCAGCACTGGCACTGGGTACCTGACCGTAGGACGTCCCTGAGTCCACCCAACACTAATGGATACCTGACTGTAGAATTTCCCAAAGACTTATAAGATTACATGATATTAATTAGGATTAATGCCACAGACATGTTCTCCTAATATTGCTTTCATGCACATCTGAGGGGGGAGGGGGGAGACTTTCATTTTTTTATCTGCAATTTTAAATATTGTAATACAAATCTATTAAATCTATTAAAACGGGAGTGATCACCCCTAGACTTTCTGTAATGGGGGGGGGGGGCGAACACTGTTAAAAGTATGTATTTTCTATATAAATTATATAAATTTCATTTCGTTCGGGGGGGGGGGGAATTTTTCGGGGGGGGGGGGGAATTTTTCGGGGGGGGGGGGAATTTTTCGGGGGGGGGGGGGGAGATGCCTGGAAGAAACTCTGAGTCCGACCGGGCTTTAGAAATGTTTTTTTTAATACATCTTTTCAACACTTACATTCTAAAAATAGAATAGAACCGAGTAGTAAAACAAAAAAATTGCGCACCATCAGTGCGTATATAATAGAGCGGAATATTAGTACTTAATAAAGGAAACACTGCTTACCTTTTTTTTTTTGAAATTAGAAATAGCGAAAAGAACTACCTCTGGTCATAGAAAATCACTTAAAATTTGACAGAATCTAGAGAATAAGTACTTATACCTAAATATGAAATTTGGTCTACCTAACTGAAACGGTACTTAAATTATCGGTATTTTAGAAGCAAGAAATATAGTAAAGTACCACTTCCGGTTATCGGAGGTCACTCAAAAATTTAAAGTGATCCATTTTAAAAATATTATGCTTATATATGAACTTTTGTCTTCTGAACTGAAACAGTACGCATGTTGGTACGTTCCCACAAAAATAAACTGAAGTACCACTTCCGTTTACCGGAAATCGTTCGAAAATTGACAAAATTTCGTTCACCTACTTTAAACAGTACTCAAGGTATTGGTTTTTTCACAAACCAGAAGTAGGGTAAGTACCACTTCCGGTTAACAGAATTTGTTCAACAGTTTGTACAGATCTTGAAATTTGATATCATACCTATATATGAAATTCCGTCAACATAACTTCAACGGTATTCAGACACACAGACATACAAACTAAATTGCAAAAGTATGTTTTTTCCGACACATAGAGGTGTAAAACGTCGAGATTTGTTAAAATCTCGAATCCGATTTTTTTGCACGATTACAATATTCATCGTATACGAGAAAGTAAAAATTGAAAAATTGAAATCTGGAACGAAATGACATTAATTTCACAGGCCCACTCCTGGTATTAACACCCCTCCCCACCCCTAAAAGAAAGGTTGAAAAAATACTGGTTGCTACTATCATCACTCATGCGCGTGTGACGTCATCCAGTTTCACGCACTCCCTGAGTTGTCTCAGTTTCTAATTCCTCGCCGGAGTTGTATCTCATCGGAGTAATATCTCAATGGAGTAATCTCTCAATGAAGTAATATATCGCCGGAGTAATATTTCACTGGAGTGATATCTCAATGGAGTAATATCTCAATGGAGTAATATATCGCCGGAGTAATATTTCACTGGAGTGATATCTCAATGGAGTAATATCTCAATGGAGTAATATATCGCCGGAGTAATATTTCACTGGAGTGATATCTCAATGGAGTAATATCTCAATGGAGTAATATATCACCGGAGTAATATTTCACTGGAGTGATATCTCAATGGAGTAATCTCACAGGAGTAATATTTCAACGGAGCAGTAACTCAGTGGAGTTATATCTCAATGGATTAATATATCGCCGGAGTAATATTTCACTGGAGTGATATCTCAGTGGAGTAATATCTCGCCCGAGTAATATCTTACTAATACCTCACGGAGTAATATCTCAGTCAGTGGAGTAGCATCTTACTGGAATATCTCACTTAGCGTAGTTATACCTCAACGAAGTAATATTCCGCCCGAGTAATATTTCACTGGAGTAATATCTTACAGCAGTAACACCTCACTGGAGTAATACCTATCGGAGTAATATCTCCCGGAGTAATATCTTACCGGAGTAATACCTCAGCGAAGTTATATGTCGCCCGAGTAATATCTTACTACTACTACGGAGTAATATCTCACTGGAGTAATATCGTACAGCAGTAACACCTCACTGGAGTAATACCTACCGGAGTAATATTTCGCTGGACACTGGTAAAAGTATAGACCTAATTTTTCTTAAATAAATTATTTCTGACATAAACTATTTACAATATTTTCTTCTAAATGTTTTAAATACCCCATACACAAAATATTATAATCAGTATGTAAACAAATTTTGAGGCTACTGTAGGAACCAGTCCATACCGGATCCATCTGGAACTTTCCGGACCGCCGCCGCGTCATCATGTGCGTCATCCGGGTTTTTTTTTTAACTTGGTTACATTATACATTATAACACATGAATGCCGTTGTCGTTTAATAAAATAGAAATTCGAAACCACATTAGTTGGTCCTACATTTTCGGATAGTTCGTTTTTTTTTTTTTTTTGCCGCTATTGCAACGTCAGAGCTCATAGTTCATTTTTTACCTACGGTTACAGAACAAAGATGGTCACGTGACACTAAAAATAGACAAGACCTGTCTGGGTATAGAGAATGAACAAATGACGTAGAGATTGACCTAGAGACCTAGTCACCTTGACCTAGACTTAGTTTGGGAGACCAAGATATGTAGACATCCAGACATAGTCAAATCTAAGAGTGTGGGTATATAGTGACATAAGCCTGAGTAGACGAGGTATAGACCTAGACCAAGACCTTAAGCAAGAGAAACAGTAAGACAGACCTACCTACAGTAAGACAGACCTACCTACAGTAAGACAGACCTACCTTAAGACAGACCTACCTACAGTAAGACAGACATACCTAAAGACAGACATAACAACAGTAAGACAGACATACCTACAGTAAGACGTACATACCTACAGTAAGACAGACATACCTAAAGACAGACATACCTACAGTAAGACAGACATACCTACAGTAAGACAGACATACCTACAGTAAGACAGACATACCTAAAGACAGACATACCAACAGTAAGACAGACATACCTACAGTAAGACAGACAAACCTACAGTAAGACAGACATATCTAAAGACAGACATACCTACAGTAAGACAGACCTACCTACAGTAAGACAGACAAACTTAAAGACAGACCTACCTACAGTAAGACAGACACACCTAAAGACAGACAAACCTACAGCAAGACAGACCTACCTAAAGTTAGACAGACATATCTAAAGACAGACATACCTACTGTAAGACAGACATACGTACAGTAAGACAGACATACATACAGTAAGACAGACATATTTAAAGACAGACATACCTACAGTAAGAAAGATAGACCTATATACCAAAAGATCTTCAACAAAAGAAAGAACATCTGATAGATAGAGACCTAGATATACATACCTACATCTAGACTCTGAGAGACATACTTAGAGATCTGAAACAAAATACCTTCATACAGAGGCGTAGCGACCCTTCCCGGCGCCCGCGACAAACTTTCGACTTGCACCCCTCTCAAACTTTCGATTTGAACCCCCCCCCCCCCTCGAACTTTTGATTTGCACCCCCCTCAAACTTTTTGTTTTTTTCCAACCCATTTTGGCGCCCCCCTAAGGTCGCCCGGGGACATATGCCCCCCCCCCACCCTCGCTACGCCTCTGCCTTCATATCCATATTATAGAAGAGACACTGACCTATGTACCTACTTGAGACCTCGATCTAGAACAAGACACATTAGCCTGAAGACCTAGACCTCGAGACATGATTGTAGAGACAGCTATCAAGAGACACGGAATTCATCAACATCATATCTCAACCCCCATTCACGCACAAAACATCAACAAGTGAGTGCCATTTTGTCCTGTCTCTAGCGAGAATATCTGCCTGTCAAAATGTTACAAATATTTTCCTTTAACACTTTCTCCAGTGATCTTCTCCGTGTTTCTTTTGGCGTCTTGTCTGATCATACTCTGAACACATTACCCAAACATCTCAATCTTCTTTGCTTGACGGCTACCGTGGTTAAATGAATGTCTTTGTTATTGTTGTTGTTTTGTTGTGTTGTTTTTGGTTGTTGTTGTTTTTTTACTAGATGGTATATAGCAAAAAGATTCTCAATGTTCTGACTCAAACAATTGTATTTGTGGTTTTCCAGTTTTCTGAGCAATATATAAGGACGTTAATCGCATTACGTCATTTCTAGGAACGTCCCTGAGTCCACCCAACTCTGATGGGTACTTAACTCAAGTTAGGGAAAGTAAACGCGGCTGGGCATAGTTCTGACCACACTATCCATTCATACGCTGAGGTCACAGAAACAAGTGAACTCTACTTCACTTGCCTCATTGACTGTTAGGTTTGGAAGGGCAACTGTACATTTCTAGGAACTAAAGAACTGAAAGTGAAAGACAAACCTAGACCGACCCAGACCAACACAGTCACAGACCGACCCAAACAAAGACCGACCCAGACCCATACCGACCCAGACCCAGACCAAAACAGACCCAGACCGACCCAAACAAAGACCGACCCAGACCCCGACCAAGACAGACACAGACCGACCCAAACAAAGACCGACCCAGACCAAGACAGACCGACCCAAACAAAGACCGACCCAGACCCAGACCAACACAGACACAGACCGACCCAAACAAAGACCGACCCAGACCCAGACCAACACAGACCCAGACCGACCCAAACAAAGACCGACCAAGACCAAGACAGACACAGACCCGACACTAGATCATAAACATTAACCTAAAAAAATTATTTTATTTAATGATTTTTAAAATAACGGATGTTACTTTGAAATGCACCCAACACCCCCCCCCCCCCCCCACCCCCCCCCCCCTACCATCCCCATCAACATCCTGAATTATTTTTTTCTTGTCATAAAATCGTTTTTCTTGGACGTCCGTTCACCTTACAAATGGCGGACGAGAGAACTTTACGCCTCTGCTCCAGCAGGATAGACAACTCGCTGACCCAAATTACCGAGCGCCGGAACTCAACCCCTTGCGCTACTGACCCAAATACATCGCGAGGGATCTCAAATGGAGTTAATGATCCGGATCCCCGGTCTAAATGCGCTGGTTGAGAGATTGGGTTGATTCAATGCAAGGAATGGCAAGGCGTCTTTTATGCTAAAGTTCAGGTTCACTTTTAAGGTAATTAAACTATTTAATTTAATACCTCCCCTTCCTCCCCCCCCCCCCCAAAAAAAAAGAATGTATATAGAGACTATGTACTTTAATTAGTATCCGCCCCTCGGAACATTTAGTCCGCCCCCCCCCCCCCCCCGCTCCCAAGTTCAAGTCTCCCTCCTCTACCCCGTATAAAAGAAACGCTGGTCATATAGTATGAAAGAAACACTGGTCACAAAATGTCAACAACAGTCCCACCCCGATCAACAATTTGTATTTATTTGAGCAGTAATTTCTTTCTACAAAATTTATTTAGCTTAGCAAAGTCAATGTTGATATTTTGGTTTTAAATTTAATATTAATATTAATATTAATTTACAAAAACAGATCTAATTGCGAAATAACTGTTTAAAATTATGTATTAAATAGTATTTTTGAAAAAAGAAAGTATGACTTTCTTAACCCCTCAACCAACCCCCTTACATACACACACACACACACACACACACACACACACACACACTTTTATTTCGTCGTAAATTGTCATAAAATTTCGACCCACAAAGTATGACTCCGTTGATAGACTCCCTCTCAAAGGCGACATCTAGCCGTGCAAGGGTTAAAATCACACCAACAGTAGCGTTAACTCTATGACAGCTGTGATTGCCAATGGCTCTATCGCTTATCTGTATCTTGCCTCACCCAGGAGCAAGTTGTTCGGCAAACGGATTAGCAGCTTCAAGTAGAAATTTCTGGAACAAGCTCCGAATTACTTTAGTGGAACAATTTGTGACATACCCTGGTAGTGCAATTTTTGACGGACTTGTTGGAACTATTTTTGACATATTTGGTGGAACAATTTGTGACACATTTGGTGGAACAATTTGTGATACATTTGGTGGAACAATTTGTGACACATTTGGTGGAACTATTTCTAACAAAAAAAATTCAAAATATGGCTTCCATTAAATCTACCTTACATAGAACTTAACTTTCATAAAGCATACCTTTCATAAAACCTACCTTCCGTCAAACCTACCATCGAACTTGTCATAAAACCTACCTTCCGTCAAACTTACCATCAAACTTGTCATAAAACCTACCTTGCATCAAACCTACCTGCTATCAAACCTGTCGTAAAACCTACCTTCTATCAAACCTACCTTCCAAAACAACCTACCCTAATAATACCTAACTTCCATGAAACCTAGCTTCTATCAAAAACCTACTCTCCATAAAACATATCTTCTAGCAGATCCATCTTCCATCAAACCTATCCATCATGCAATCCAATATTCAATAAACCTACCTGTTTTCATACATATAGCTGATAAAACAACTTAATACATTTTAAAAATACCTAAATGGGGTAACGCGTTGTTGATCTTTTTGCAAACGAAACATTTTTTACAACGTAGTGGGGGCTTATGTATAGAAGTTATTTTAGGCATTTCTCCGGGGGGCCTCTCCCCCCCCCCCCCCCCCAATCCTCTCGAAGCACCTCCACGGCCCCTCATCCTTAAAACGATGTACAATTTATATAGAAAAAATATTCTTTAACCCCCACCTTTCTGGAAATTTGTGCCTTCTCCCGTTTCCCCCCCCCCCCCCCAACAGCCCGAAACTGTTAAGTGCCCGCCCGGCGAAAAAGGTCTGAAAGAAACACGGGTGGGAGTGTGTCTGTGTTGGGGGGGGGGTCTGCTGTTTTGAAAATTCCCAATCCCCTAGCTATCAGTACAATGACATCACTTAACATCCATATTGCTCCATGACAGCGACAGAATAAAAAGATCCTCAAAGTGTATCTTTGGGGGCTGAAAACGGTCAGTGTATGGGGTGGGGGGGGGGGGGGGATTTGGGATATAAGATATGTGTAGGTATATGTTGGTGGTGTAGAATAGATAATGAAAGACATAATTCTTTAATTAATACGACCATATCCCATACAAATTTATTAGCTTTAAAATAATGAGAAAATGAGAAACCCATCTCAGGTAATAATCACTTCATTTCCGTCAGTGGCGTAGGCAGGGGGGGTTAGGGGGGTCATAACCCCCCCCCCCCATAGACCCCTCGGAATATATACAAAAAGTTTGAGGGGGGTGCAAATCGAAAGTTTGAGGGGGGTGCAAATCGAAAGTTTGAGAGGGGTGCAAATCGAAAGTTTGAGGGGGGTGCAAATCGAAAGTTTGAGGGGGGGTGGGGTGCAAATCGAAAGTTTGTCCCCGAGTAAAAATTGGAAACACCCCCCCCCCTCCCCCCTTTGAGACGATCCTGGCTACGCCACTGATTTCCGTATTTAGTTTTTATAAATAATTACTTACAAACTATAGGACAGTCATCCAATGTTTTTTACCAGACATTTTCTCCGGGGGCAGGGAGGGGCACTTAAAACTTTCGGGGGTGTGGGTGGTACTTAAAATTTCCGGGCGAAGTGAGTATACATTTTAAATATAAATTTTTAAAAATGTCATTTCCTCCGAGGAGAGGTACATGAGTTCAGTGGAGAGGGGAGTGGGGTAAGGCGTCAAGAAATGCCTTAAAGAAACTCTGATGGCCTCCAAGTAAAAATCAGTCGGTACTCGCTACTGTGTTATGGGACGACGTGGCGCAGCGGTAGAGAGCTAGACTGCTAGACTGGAGTTCGAATCCGGGTCCAAGTCAGTAGAACGTCCCTGAGTCCACCCAGCTCGTATGGGTACCTAACTCATGTTGTGGGAACTCAAGGTGGCTTAGCTGGGCAAAGTACTGACCACACCCACCCCTCAGATGAACCCTGCTTCATCTGCCTAATGGATCGCTAGGTCTAAAGAGGATCCTTTAAATACTTTAATTACTCTTTACTAACCATGACCTCTGAGAATCTTTGTATCAAGAAACCTGGGATGAATGAGCGGACGTCATAGAAGTATCACGCGTGACAGCAGTGGTAGGAGGGGAGGGGAGTGGCATTTCCAATCTGCAGTAACTGCATTTAAAAACGTAACAACTAACCCCATACACCTACCAACTTACCCCCACCCCTTCCTCTACCCTATCCTTAATTTTTTAAAAAAAAATCAGTACTTTGAAATTAACCTTGAAGACGTCCTCTACTCTGGGTGAATGAATTTTTCAATTCATAATTCACAAGTGTCAAAATTCGTGACGTCCGGATTCAACTATTTGACGGTCTATAGATCGACAAACATTTGTAAACACGCAATTAAAACGCCACCTTTAAATGTCGGTATTTTCTGTCAAAGATTTCTTTGTTCCTAAATGCGTAGTTTTTTTAAACATTTTTTTTTCCGTGCCGTTCGCCGTCATAACAAAATGCAGGAAGTCACCAGAGTTATCTTTTCAATCAGCAGACGAGGTCTGAGACCTTTTTTTAGCGTCGACGATTTTTTTTCTCGGTTAAACGTGGATTAGATGTATAATGTATATTCTATTTTAACTAAACTCTATATATAAAAATGTATTTCTACTATTTATAAAAAAAATGGATGCTGTAACGTTACTGAATTCAATATGGTTATACACAATTGTGTTGTAGGATTGTATAGCTTTACAAAAAGAATATTTTTTATAAGGTGAGTAGTCCTCTATTAGCCTTTGTTTTAGTTAGTGAAATTATATTGTTATTACAACGGGTTTTAATTTTTGATATATATATATATATATATATATATATATATATATATATATATATATATATATATATATATATATATATATATATATATACATACATACATACATATAATGTATATATTTATATATATTAATATGATTTTTCGTCTTGAACAGAAAATGCCTGAAAAATTTTGTAATCAAAACTTTACGTCCTTAAATTAATTAAGAATTTGTTTAGAAGGGTTGATATTATGCTCATATGTATACGTTTTACATGAGATTGATGAGATAGTCTGCGTTAAGACAGTTAATACAAAGATCATGTATCATATATATATATATATATATATATATATATATATATATATATATATATATATATATATATATATATATATCTAATATATAAAGCTCAGTTCTGTATGTAAAAATGCATATGTATGTCGTTGGTCTTCGATGGATTTAAGTGTTAGACAATCATCGTGCGCATTTGTCTAAATTTATGAGTTAAAAAATTACCATTGAAAGTGTTGGGAAATAATTTTCATTTTTCAAATTATAGTAATAATTGTCGGCATGTTCATTAAACACAAGTTTTAAAAAAATATCATCTTTTACAAAAATTCTAATTATGTCTTTATTTAGTCCTATAGCGCTTACTTCCCTTTGATAAATTAGGCAAAACACAATTACTTCCCTTTATAAAACCATTGCATTAGTCGAAAAGAATTTACTTTTTAAAATACTTTGTTTTGGTGTTGGGAAAAAAAAATTACATAATTAGCGGGGATTGATCAAGTGCAAATGTTGTAGGTATTTTACGGATAAGCTTGGAGTATTATAATTGTTCATTAAATTCAAACAGGCGCGTTCGTTTAAGTGAGTGCAAAAGACTATGAATAAGTTGGGGTACTATAGTCGTTCATTAAGCTAAAACAGGTGATTCCGCCCCGGGCGTTTATGTTCACGTTAGTGTTTTCTTTGTGTTTAGGTGGGTTTGCGTTAGTGGTTGCGTTTTGATTTGGTTCGTTTTTGTTCTTTCTTTTTTCGTTTTTGTTTGTGTTTTTTTGTTTGGGTTTGTATTTGTGTTTTTGGTTGGTTTTGCGTTTGGATTTGGTTTGTTTTCGTTTGCTTTTTCGTTGTTTTTTTTTTTTTGTTGCTATTGGTGTTTGTGGTTGGGTTAGTTGTTAGGTTTTTGTTTTCGTTTGTATTTGTAATTGTGTTAGCGTTATGTTTGCGTTTTGTTGTTTTGGTTGGTTGTGGTTTGGGTGGGCAATGCCGGGTTTATGATGATTACTAAACACACAGGTAATGGTCTTTAACAGAAAGGTTTTTCACAGAAGCCAGAGCAGGGCCTGGCCGGGACGGCTAGTATATATATATATATATATATATATATATATATATATATATATATATATATATATATATATATATATATATATATATATATATATATATATATATATATATATATATATATATATATATATATATATATATATATATATATATATATATATATATATATATATATATATATAATAGTCAATGTCAAGATGACATGGCCTATATGTTACACGCGTGAAGCAAGTCTGAAGGACTCAAGAAATGAAATAGCTGCTGGTTTGTTTTCATTACGTCGGCATTTTCTATTTAAGAACAATCGTTTAAAACTCTAAGGGTTTTCCTAACTTTTATATCGGTGATATCAATGACGCTAGGGTTTGTTGTTGTTGTTTGTTTTTTTTACAACCGAGTCACCCTCTAATGGCACGTGTCATTTTTAGAACCCCCACCCTTCCCACACCCCACCCACACACAAAACGTGATTAGTTTGTTTGTTTAATATGTGAATTGCATTGTTTCAGATTAAACCACTGATTAGATTTTTCATTAGAAATAGTTTTTTTAAGGACGTGTAGTGTGTTAAAAGAAAGAAAATGTAAACAAAACGTATCAATTTAGTCCTTTAAACTATCTAAACAGCGGACACTGTCCACACACTAAAACAAGATTCAAGAAAGTTACAGGCACGTATAGATCTATATCATGTCTACACTCTAATCAACACGGCACAGCGAAATAATAAACAGTTTCTTTCAGGCATCTTTCCGGGGAAAATTTATTTCAACTATCTATAAAAAAAAATGGATGGTTTAACGCTACAGAAATCAATATGTTTATACACAATTGTGTTGTAAGATTGTATAACTACAAAAATAATATATTTATAAGGATGATAGTCCCCTGTACAAAATAGAAAATATTTATAATTTTTATAGAAAATAATATATAGGCCTACTTTATCTAGTTCCGACCCCACCCCCTCCCGGGAAAAATGTATGAAAGAAACCTTGATAATGACAGCTTCTGTGTTTGTTTGGAGGTGAGAACCTGACCTACAGTCTACAGGTAACGCTGTTGGACCGTGACGGCTTTGAAAGGTCAGTCATTCATGTCCACCTAATCGTCCGGCAACACAGTGGGGCCTATAATCTGAAGGCAAACAAAACTGACCCAGTGTTCGGCGTAGGCGGTCAAAAATTGCTGACAAGAAATTGGTGAAGCGAGCGAGGCGTGACCTTTGGGACAATGTGCGACTTTTGACCTCTTAAATTTCGGTTTTTTTATTATTATTATATCCAAACAGAAATCAAAATATAAATTTTGTAAACCATAGAATATATAATTATAAAGTTAACTTATGCAACAAACGTTCTTTTTTTTTTACATTTTTAAATTTATTTTATAGAAAATAGCTTTGGTCTAGAATAGGGAAAAGAACGATAACTCCAAAATCTTGTCAAATGGAACGACACGTTGTACGAAGCGTGTGAAAACAGCGTCCTCTAGCGGCGGCCGTATGGTCAGATTAGTGCTACAAGGCAGGGCGGGAACTGTACACCTACAAGAAACAGCTGCTCGGGGCGTTGACCTAAATCTAAAATATTTATAGCACCCCCCCCCCTCTCCGGCTCCCTCCACACACCCTTTGCGCCATTCACCTCCATTAACCTACAAAAATATGGCTACCATGCCAATGTCAAGGTTACTCAAATTCCCACAAATCCACCTTTCAAACAATAGTATGAAGGCACACAGCATTGTTCATTACTGCTCAATAATGGAAGATTAATTAAAACAAGCAGGGGCTCTTAATTAATTTTTTGCTGATTCGTTTCTTTTTCAATTACGTTTTATACGCAAATGTTTTCGGAACTAGAATTTATTAGCTGACATTGGCATATTATAAGAAAGTAAAAACAGTATTCTTGCACCTAAAGAGACAGGTGACGGTGGAGGAGGGTTAGAATTGCACTTATTTTAGGAACGGAATTTTAGATGAGAGTCACTTACGAATTACGCAATATGGGTCGGATATCCTATCAGAGTTTCTTCCAGGCATCTCTTAGGGGAGGCTCTGCCCCCCCCCCAGAACGAAATGGAATGTGTATAGAAAATATATACTTTTAATAGTGTTTTAATAGTGTCCACCCCCCCCCCTCCTGGGAAATTTTAGTCCGCATACCGAAAATTTCAAGTGCCCCCCCCCCCCCCCGGAGAAAAAAGTCTGGAAAAAAAAACACTGTATCCTATGCCTTTAACGCAATTTTAACCTGCAATGTATTGGTATACCCCCCCCCCCCCCCCACACACACACACACATAAACGTAATCCTTTCTCGTAAGACAAATTGTTTACCCTTCGAACCTGGCGATCCATCGGGCAGATAAAGTAAACTTAAACTGTTTCTCTGTTTCCGTGTCCTCGGCATGTAAAGGGATAGGGTGGTCAGGACTATGCCCAGACGCCTTTACTTTCCCTAACGTGAGTTAGGTACCCATTAGAGCTGGGTGGAATCAGGTACGCTTGGCGGATTCAAGCCCGGGGTCGAAAATCGAGACTTTCGACTTAGCAGTCATGCGCTCTATCATCCGACCACGCCATTCCATTAATCTTTCTAGACTATGGTAGTATTATTCTACTCTCCCTTGTCTGAATGAAAGCGTTTATTCTACTGAATGTTCACGGTTTTCATCATTTTTTAAATAACTTACCACGAGAAATACACACTATATATTATACTTCATATTGCTCAACACTTCACCCCCCTCCCCTCCTTCCTCCCCTACAAGAGCAGGCCTTATCTCATAGTCACAGAGGTTAAAAATGTGTCGCGCCCCCCCCCCCCCCCACCCTTGTTTTGGTCCGTGACGTCATTTGTGGACCTCCATATATTCAGCTTATGTAATCTGACTTTCAGATATTTTGTCCCCGGGGGGGGGGGGGGGACGCTGGTTATAGTGTATATTTTCGATATAATTTTTTTTTATTTCGTCTGGGAGAGGGGGGGGGGGGTTGGGGGGGTAGAGCTGCTCCCCCAAAAAGAAGACTGAAATAAACTCCATTGACTGCAACCAGAGTACGTACAATGGACCTAAGCTTAGCCCGTGGGTCACCTTAACGCTGGGTCGCCGATTACATAACAAAAGTAAGCTAAGAATGGCCTAATCATTGACGTCATACGACTCTTAGGCGATGGGGGGGGGGGGTGTTGAAGTCATGATGCGTGAAAAATTGAGGGGGGGGGCTAAAAACTGGCAAGTGAGATAAAATAAAGTTACCCCTTTCGAACCTGAAGGTCTGTGGAGCAGATGAAGTAAACTTCACCGGTTTCTGTTCATATGAATGGATATTGTGGTCAGCACTATGCCCAGCCGCCATTACTTTAGTCAGATAACAGTCAGAGCTGGATGGACTAAGGGGGCGTTTGTATTAAACCATGTCCCACCCTTGTGTCAACTTGCCACTGACTTTTAGCCCCACCTTCCCTTACTAGCCAAGTGTACATACATAACCAGGAATAAAATCAAACAGTGTATGCCCAAAAATAGTTTACAAAATACAACCCATAAAGGGATATAAAGGCTATGAACTGTTAACAAATAGAAAAAAAACACACATTCAAGCTTCTTAATAGTCAACCAAAGAATTGTCAACCAACCATCAGTAATCAATACAATCTATATATAGGGCTGGTAAGTAGGTCACCAACCAGTTCTACTGCTAAATAAAACCCGCATGAGCCATAGAACTGGTTGGTGACCTACTTACCAGCCCTATAAACACACATTACCAAAAAAAAAAGTTGTATGAAAAAAATTTATTTCAATAAATTCATACAATAATAAATACATCAACATTAATTCTGATTAATTGTGTAAAAACAATATTAAAAACTTACATTTTTTTCATACTCTTACATACACAATATAAATACACACCACATTCATTAACTTGTTCACCTATAAAATATTGAAATTTTCTATATATTTCATTTTTTTGAAATAAAAATTGCAGAGTAAAATGAATTGATAGAAATATCAAAATCTCCAATTTCATAATGAAAACATTAAAATGGTTACTAAAACAAATTTACTTGAATAACTGGATTTATGAAACTGATAACTTCATAATATGAAATGGGTCTAAAATTTTTACATCATGCCTAGAGCAAAAACATGGTTTCAAAAATATAAAAATATAAAACAATACAGGAATTTCTAAAGGCTAAAAAAATGTAAGTTGTAATGGTATGTTATATTACTGTTACAAAATCCATTGCTTTTAAAGTAAGTATAACACAGATTGGCAAATCACAGAAGTATTTAATATAAAAAAATATAAGAATTTAATCAATGGCAAACACTTGTTTTTAAAACAAATGTAGTAAAATCAAAAGCATTTTAAACTTCGTAGGTTTTAAACCTGGATTTAAAACAATTATTATCAAAGTATGTCTATTTTCACATTTTTATCAGTCATAAAATGTAAGATGCAACAAGCATCTCTTGTAGTAGAAAGTTCAAGTTTTAAAAACAACTTTTTAAACTTTGAGATCGAAGAGTCCATTGAGTTTGTGGCCAGATTGAGAATACCACATGCTGAACAGGCTATTTGTGGTGATGCTTAAAAATGATATGGCAAAAATGAACCAAATAATAAACATCTTGATGTTTATAACATGTTTTGTTTCTTAAAACGGTCAAGAAATGCATGGACGAATTCTTTGGTATATCTGGTCATAACAATCTCTAAGACAAGCTGGTACTGGCGAGTACCTTAAGCTGTACATCCTGGTTCTCCAGGTTCTCAAGAAATCAGAAGTACGTCTCCCTCTCTATGAAACCCCCAGGGCTTCGTCTCAGTAGAAATCTGCGGCACTCGTCGTATGTAAATATTAATACGGAATAAGGTATAGCACATAGCCACCACGTAAACCTGGAATTTAAAAGTGGGATTTAGGTTAAGATAGTATTATTAAAACGATCTGATTACATAAAAATGATAGATGACTGACAAAAATATGTAAGGGTTAAGATAGTAGGTTAAAATTATCTGATTACATAAAAATGATAGATGACTGACAAAAACATTTAACAGTTGAAAGACAACTGACAATTTTTTTTTAAATAGAGGCCTGAAAAAGTATCATCTATCAAAACTGTCACCAGACAATTCAGTTCCCTTCCATGCACAGTTTTTATTCCTTTTCTGATTTACATAAAGTATTGTATGTGAAAAAAAACGTGAACTTTTGGTTTTTAATTCTGGTGACTAATTTTAGCTATTATTAAATTTTGCTTCAAGCAAAATCAACTTTTTAAAATCAGCTTAACACTTGGAACATGCAATTGCATGCGCTGATTTAAGTGGAGATTTGTACCAATTCCGGTGGCGTAACTTATGTGGAAGATAAAAGCAGCTGATATTATCTTTTAAGACTTAACCACATTCCACACTTAGTTACCTCAGTGGCTGTACGTGAAGTCCTTCATTCAGTCCAGGACAATAGCATAAGAAAGCAGCCAAAGCCGTTTCAAAAAACAATCCAAATGTAAGATAATGATTTCTGAAAGTACAGAATACATTATTATTACCTCCCTTTATTTTGGCTACACAGCAAAGATTTCACTATTTATTTAAAATTACATTAATTTTTTTTTCTACTAATGGCTAAATAATGTAGGGCTAAAAACAGAATATTTTTTAAATTTACTTCATGCCATGCTGGAATAGAGACAGGCGCCTAGTTTTCCTAATGATCAGGTCGGCCCACTGAACAATGACGATGGACACAAAGAAAGCAGAGTAGCAGGTGTATTCTAACTGCTTGCGCTGGTGAAATGTCTAAACGAGAATAAAAGATATCATAATGAATAAAATTATTGTGTTATAAAAATAAATTAAAATAATTTTCAAGCTCAAACACATTTTTTTTTAAATCAAGGGAGATCACTTAATACCTTTAGGTTGTTCAAATGCTGTAATTTAAAACCAGAGGATTCTAATATCGTTTAATATTGTTATATTTCACAAAAACAGATCGAATTAGAGTTTATTTAAGAACTGTGTTGATTTTATGTACATTTTTAACCCAATTTAATTCTAAGGTTCCCAGAAAAATGCAAAAATGGAAAAATGTACAAACTGAAAACTGTACAAACAGAAAAATTTGCAGATACAAAATAGTGCTTAAGCTACAATTTTAGTGTGGTTAATTTTTTGCTAATGTCTATAAATTATGGATTTAAGAAAACACAGATTCCCTAAAATGTGTGGGGCATATTTCCTGTCACCTTTTCCCCCTCCATTTTACAATTTAAAGGCATCTTCCTTCATATTAATTGACCTGTATCCCAGAAAGTATGTTAGACTTACCCACTCCTGACCATAAGTATCTTTTAGGTCATTGACCCCTGGGCTGTCCCAAAAGGCACGTATGCCAACCAAACGACGCATCCAAAAGCCATTTTCTGCCATAACAACGAAATACGTGAAGAATCCAGCGCAGGCCTCAATCATACCAATCTGACCATAGGAAACACCAATTAGCCTGCAGAAATTAAATAAAACTCATTGAAACATGTCTAATTAAATCAATATGATCTTACTGTAAAAAAACGCTCAGTTTAATACAGAAACAATAATGTCAACTTCTTAAGACAAGTTATATTATGCTTGAAGTTCAAAAAATAGTATTTTATTACTTTCACTGTATTCAATATATTCACTATTTTCAATATTAGAGTTAAATTAAAAGATTGTAAGGCTTGTAGCATTCTGAATTTGAATTTTTAAAATTACTACTTATCTATGCTTTAATTCAAGAAATCTATACAGAAGATTACATTTTTTTTAAAAATAAATTAGGATAAAATTATAGGTCTAATAATATTTAACTTCCCAACACATCATTAAAAATTGAACAAATAATTTCAATTTTTTTTTAGAAAATCTAGATTGTTTTAATTCTAGACCTTTGAACATAAGTTCTTTAGAGCAGTAGAAATATAAACATCACTGTATCCAACGAATTACCTGTCATTAACCAGCTTGTCTTTAAGAGGGTTTCTGGGCATTCTCTGCATGATATCTAGTTCAGCCTCCTCATAAGCCAGAGAGATGGCAGGGACCATGTCGGTACCGAGGTCGATGAAAAGGATGGTGATGGTGCCTAGGGCAAGGGGAATATCAGCAAGGAGGAAGATGAGAAACGGTGCGATTTCTGGGATATTCGAGGTTAAGGTGTAGGCGATGGACTTCTTCAAGTTGTCAAAAATAATTCTTCCTTCTTCCACGCCCGTCACGATGGAAGCAAAGTTGTCGTCAAGTAAAATCATGTCTGCTGCTTGTTTGCTCACATCACTGCCAGCAATACCCATAGCAACACCTGAAAGTTAGAAGATATTAAAACTTTAAAACAAATCATACACACCTTAGTCCTAATGTGAAACTTGCAGTTCATTTCAAGGAAATAAAAGACATAATACTGCAATTAGGATTGAATCTTACATTTAAAAAATTGTAAGCTATGCAATACAATTACTTTGAATAAAGTTCAAATTTAAAACAAATGTCCAAACAAAAAATAGCAACTATTTTAGAATACAAGCCTAAATGTGTATACAAAAAGAGGATTATTTTAATAGTTAAACATATTTAAATATAAATTTCAGAATGGATGCTTACAGAATAATATAGATATTACGCGAGTCACATGATTAAGTGAATCAAATGATTAAGTGAATCAAATGATTAAGTGAATCAAATGATTAAGTGAATCAAATGATTAAGTGAATCAAATGATTAAGTGAATCAAATGATTAAGTGAATCAAATGATTAAGTGAATCAAATGATTAAGTGAATCAAATGGTTAAGTGAATCAAGTGGTTAAGTGAATCAAGTGATTAAGTGAATCATGTGATTAAGTGAATCATGTGATTAAGTGAATCATGTGATTAAGTGAAGCACATGATTAAGTGAATCACATGATTAAGTGAGTCACGTGATTTAACTGAATCCCATGATTAAGTGAGTCACATGATTAAGTAAGTTACATGATAAAGCAAATCACATGATAAAGCAAATCACATGATAAAGCAAATCACATGATAAAGCAAATCACATGATAAAGCAAATCACATGATAAAGCAAATCACATGATAAAGCAAATCACATGATTAAGCTAGTTAAAACATTAAACCAATCAAATTAATAAGAGAGTCACATGATTATGTGACTAAGTACTCTAAGATACCATATTTCTCCTCCACACCATCTACTTAAACATTAAATAATTAAACCACCAACCTATATCAGCTTGTTTGAGAGCAGGTGAATCATTGACACCATCACCAGTAACGGCCACAATTTGCCCCTGTCTCTGGCAGCCCTCTACGATGATAAGCTTCTGCTGTGGTGAGGTACGGGCAAACACAATCTCTGCGTGGTTCTTCAGAACGGCATCAATCTGGGCTGGGGTCATGTTCTTCAGATCCCCACCGTGTATAACAGCAGCTTTAGCCTCTCTAGTTACAATTTCAATAAAAGATTTAAACAGTAGCAAATTTATTGTTATAATTAATTTGATTACTACATTTTCCAGCAAATAAAATAATTTTTTCCCGTTCGAGCCCAAGACACATGGGGCAGATGAAGTAGAGTTCATCTGTTTCTAAGACCTCTGTGTATGAAGGGATAAAGTGGTCAGCACAATGCCCAGCCATCTTTGCTTTCTGTAAACTGAGTTGGGTATCCACGACACCTGGGTGGACTCGGGGATATTGTACTGACTTAAATCTGGATTCAAACTAGAGACTTTTGGATTAGAAGAACTATCTACCGCTTGGCCTTCATGCGTATATGACCAAGGAAAATTATCTCAAAATGTTGGAGTTCTTGAAAGCTTGGTGTTGTTTTAGAGGCTGATAAATCCCAAATTACATATTTTGATTGAAAAAGTTGTGGGTCATAGTACATGTCAACTTATATATAGGAATATATGGTCACTGTGGGTATCTTTAAAAGGTAAAAGATTTTCTCACCTTGGATCAACCTCCTCCACTGGTATCCCCCTCTCAGCTGCAATATCCTCCACTGTTTTACTCTCTGGTGAGATGATACCAACACCTACAGCTATGGCTCGGGCTGTGATTGGATGATCTCCTGTTACCATGATTACCTGTCAACAAAACAAAACATGAAATAAGCATTGCTGTATCTTGTCACTTATTACTATGGCCGAGTCAAATGGTAGAGCGCATGATGGCTAATCTAATTTTTTGCAGATCCTGAGCTCAAGTTAGTAGAACACCTTTGAGCCAACTCAGCGCTGATCAGTACCTGGCACATGTTGGGGAAAGTGAATATGGCTGGGTAAAGTTCTGACCACATTTTCCCTTCATATGCCAAGTTCACAAAAGATTAATTTTAGTCTGCTGTATCAGCTCTATTAGCAGCTAGGTCAGAAACGGTATCTTTAGAATATTCTTTACATCCCCAGAAAATTTTTAGGTAACTTAATGCCTCTAAACGTACACTGTGTCAAATGAATCTTAATATAAACCTTGCTGTAATATATAGCCTTACCTTGATGCCAGCACTCCTACACTTAGCCACTGCCCCAGGTACAGCAGACCGAGGAGGGTCTATCATTGACATCAGGCCAACAAACCGCAGGCCTTTTACTGGGAAATTTGGACCTTCAGGATCAAAGTGATAGTCAGGTGGAAATTTATCACTAGGAAGTAGATAATCGCAGAAACCTGCAAACAATAACAAGGTTCAACAAACATATTATATGTTAAATCATTTTGTATTCAATATTAAAAATAGCTGCACATGTATTAGCAAATCAGATGTTCTCTTTAGTAATCAGGTTTATATAATATTTTATTTTAAAAGCATTTATGGTTTAGAGTTGATTTAGTACAAAATAGAAATAAAACTAACACACATGCACACAATATTCAACCATTATTTCATTACAACACACTATTACTTGTACTGATAAAAAATGTAAACAAAGTTAATTACTAATGTTATTGACCAAGCACTCGTTTTACAAGAAAGTTTAAACAAAGCTAGTGAATTAAAATAACTGACCAAGCACTCTTTCACCGAGGCCTCCAAGGTCCATGTAAGCTGTGTTGAAGGCCGTCCGGTAGTTCTCATCCATTGGGTACTCCTCTCCGTGCAGTAATATGGTCGAACAGCACTCCAATATCCTTTCTGGTGCGCCTTTCATGACCAGTAGAAACTGAGTAGAGTTTTCCAGTTGGTGAATCGATACCTGTGAGTATTTAAAACACATTTTAAATTTTGTGTACATTTTTTTTAAAGAAATGAAATATAAGATGTGGAGCTATAGTTGAGAGCAATGATGATATGTGTACAATGTTCCCTCTAAGCTGAGCGGTTGTGCGGCCGCACAGTAGTTTTGAGCTGCAGCGCAGTGGATTTTGTAAAATACTTTTATCCTTGTATAAGACTTTTAGAATTACATGTTGCACGCTAGCTTTTTTTCTCTTAGAGGGAACATTGTATGTGAATTCTTGAGTTTAGCTCTGCCATGAGTCTGTAAGATATTAAGGCCTACAATCATCACAGGGAAATAAAGGGAGGTCATTTCACTGCTCATCCAAACTAACAAAGCTAATGTAAAGTTATTAACTTATTCACAAGTTATGAAGCCATACAATTTAATAAATGAAAAGTGAATGCTATGTCACACTCCATCAATTAATTTGATAATACATAACAGAATGTCTTAAAAATTCAAACCTGAAATTTATTGGCTGAATTAAATGGAATCTCCACAATTTTTTTATTACGGCTACGGTAGTTCATTACGTTCCCAATAGCAAGCTCTGTGCATTTTAAAATGGCTGACTCTGATGCATCTCCATTACATTCTCTGTAAAAAAAAAAAAGTTTTATGGTTGAATCTTCAGTCTATAATTGTCTAATCACAATTTCTCTACTTTTGTTTTATATGGCTGTATGCTGGACTATGCAAACAAAACATTTAAATTAACAATTTAACACTTCCTTAAGGCATTTTTTTCTACTCTTAGAATCTAAAATTTAGATGAATGGGCCAGATAGTGCATATCCAGTAGAGTAGGCTATTATATTATTATAATATTATTGATAGTGCAACTTCAGATTGTCATTTTTACTTTTTAAAGGGTCATTTACTTAGAAATGAACAGTATTTTAATAATATTCTATAGTCTACATAGGTGCAAGGGCGTAGCGAGGGGGGGGGGGGGTGCGGACCGCACCGGGTGACACCATTTAGGGGGTGACACCATTTAGGGGGGTGACACCAAGGCAAAAAAAAGCAAAATATATAGATAAAAAATTATAATTCCACTTAATTAAGTGATTAATTCGAGTGTTAAATAGTGTTTTAAGAGGTGCAAATTGAACCTTTGAGGGGGGGGGGGTGCAAATCGAAAGTTTGAGGGGGGGTGCAAATCAAAAGTTGAAAGTTTGTCCCCGCGACGGGTCGCTACGCCTCTGGGGGGTGACACCATTAAGGGCCGTACCGGGTGACACCCGACCTCGCTACGCCACTGTCTGTATAGGTGCAACCTTTAGCAGAAATTTAAGTAATTTGTCACCAATTATCAATAGATCTAGATCTAGATTCTAGTGCTGGAGATATTTCAGAGAAATAAGTGTAGACTCTACACTCTACTCTACTCTAGTCAGTCTAGAGTAAGACTTAAACTGACTCTTAAAGTAGATCTAGAATAATCTAGGGTAAAATCACGATATAGCGTCGGAAATTATTGGGTAATGTTCGTTGAGTTTCGGTAACATTCGTTACTGTAAACCATAGTTTATTTGACCGATGAAATAAAAATAAAGTCAAGTGCATTAAATTAATGTTTTAACTTTATTTACAGTTTAATTGACAGAAAATTAATAACAGATAGAAAATCTAAATATTATTAATAAACTCGAGTGTAGTAATTAATTATTTTTTTTTTAAGAAACAGAAAAAACCTGCAGAAGATTTGCGACAACCAGCTCTTGTTCTGTTAGTAAATAAGACGATTAGATTAACTAAAGTTAAAAGTAGTAAGAATAACTAGAATAATGTTTAGTAGCAGCAAAAATTAGCACATACACTTAAAATAATTAGAAATACAAAATAATTAGCAAAACAGTATTTAAAATGCAACTAAAATCAATCCTTGCACATTTTTAAACACTATGTATTAAAAATAATATGGCGGCAAATAAATGATGGTTTACAGTATTTCCGGTGGTTTCCGGAACGGCTCGACAGACTACGCCATGGTTTTACTGTTTTTTTACTGCTGTACAGTTCCGGAATAATAACCGACGCTATATCGTGATTTTACCTAATCTAGATCTAGATCTAGATCTAAGTGACTAAGTCTTAAACTAAAACTCTAGTGATGTCTAGATTTTAAGATTTTAGATTAGGATTAGGTTTACCTCTTCAGAACAGTAATATTCTCCTGTCCAACCTTAAATTCAGCTCGATTACATAACATTGCTACACGAGAGAGGCTAATCCATGTCGGGTCATCAGGTGGGAAGGAGCTCACTAGAGTAGAAAAAGAAAGTAAAAGTTGAATAAATAGGCGGCCTACCTAGTAACGTTTATTTATTTCCCTTCATAAAGATCTAAAAATAGAATCAAATCAACATACTCGTTTGATCCTCTCTTGTGTCAGCTTCAAGTATTTGCCCATTGAACCATAAATGTGAAACGGTCATTCTGTTTTGTGTCAATGTCCCTGTTTTGTCCGAGCAGATAGTTGAGGTGGAACCAAGCGTTTCAACAGCCTCCAGGTTCTTTACAAGACAATTTTTCTTGGCCATACGCTTAGCTGTCAGCGTTAGACAGACCTATCAAGAAGTAATTTAATTTCTTAAAGTAGGCCTAATTATTTGAAAAAAAATCTATACTAATATAGGTCTAATAATTAATTACATCTTGTAATTAATCAAAATATGTTCAATAGTTAAATTTGTAGTGTTTCTTTCAGACATTTTTTCTCCAGGAAAGAGGGGAGGGGCGCCTGAAACTACTGGGCAGTAGCGTAGCAAGGGGGGGGGGGGGACATATGTCCCCGGGCGCCGACCTTAGGGGGCGCCAAAATGGGTTGGAAAAATAAATTGAAAGGTTGAGGGGGGTGCAAATCGAAATCTTGAGGGGGAGGGGGGGGGGGTGACAATGGTAAAACAAAGTATACATTTTCAATATGAATTAAAATAATGTTCTGTTTCCTTCGGGGGTAAGACCATTTAGGGGGTGACTTTGTTTCGAAGAGGGGGGGGCACCAGAATTTTTTTAATAGGATGTAGGTTCTGATACTTGTGGTTTCAACATAATCATCATCTTTTCCCTTACATGCCCAAGACAATAGGAGTAGATGAAGTAGAGTCCATCTGTTTCGCTGAATTCGGCATTTAAAATGATAGTGTGGTCAGCACTATGCCCAGCCGTCTTTGTTTCCCTAAAATAAGTCAGGTACCTATCAGAGCTGAGTGGACTCAGGGATGTCTTGCATTCACCAGTCCGAACCAAGATTCGAACTCGGGACGTTCGGGCTAGCAGTCAAGCGCTCTATCATTCGGCCACCCAGTCCCACTTTAGGTTTACAATCACCAATTAATTTTGTCTATTCTATGATAAATGTTATGCGGAAAAGATTTAATGAAAATTCATGACAATTCCGCATACCGTAACAGTGACCAGTAGCCCCTCCGGAACGTTAGCCACAATGATACCAATCAAGAAGATGACAGCGTCCAGCCAGAAGTAGCCGAAGAAGAAACAGATGATGAAGAAAAGAACTCCCAGAAACACGGCAACAGCAGTGATGACGTGGATGAAATGGGAAAGCTCTTTGGCGATGGGCGTTTCTCCAACCTCCAACCCAGAGGCCAAATTGGCAATACGGCCCATGACGGAGTTGTCGCCCGTCTTGATCACGATACCAACAGCAGTTCCTATAATATAATAGAAAAACAAGTTAATAAAAAGTCTAGTGACAATTTAAGCGCAATTTCCTTAATTAATTTTCTGTGACCGAACGAAAGGATATTTTTGAAAACTTTCTTCGGCAATATTGTTCTAAATTATGGCAGGAATCGATTGGTAAATGTTTCAAGTCAATAAGTGGTCTGGTTGACGAGATATGGGCCAAAAACTGCATTTTTTCGAGGTTTTTTGGCTTTTCCGGGAAATCCAGGAAGGAATTCCGGGAATTTTTTTGGCCCACAATCATCCTCGGAACTTGCTTAACATATTTGCTTTGGAACTAGTCCTCGATATTGCTTCGTTGAGGAGGAGATACGACTTAAAGCTGCGGACAAACATCGGACACACATCAATCCTTGACGAGTTAATAATCGCAATTCTCCAGTATGGAAATTGCGCTAAAAATAATATGTAGGCCTACTGTATGAATTGTAATTTTTAAAAATTTAACATACGAGGCGGATAAGAAATGCAAGTCCCTTTATTGTTACGAACACCTAGCTATTTTTAAAAAATTGCTAAGGAATCTTCCATAAAATATGACACGCCCCACCGTCACCATAAGCCAGATTTCCCCCCCCCCCCCCCGAAATGACTCACGCCTCAGCCTATATATACCTAAGGCAGATCACTCTAAAACTAGCGTCACACTTCAGCCTACCTGAGCCAGATCCATATATTTTGTGATAATAATGAGAAAATGTGACTCCTTTATTTGCACCCCCCCCAGAGGCGTAGCGAGGGGGGGGGTACATATGTCCCCGGGTGCCGACCTTAGGGGGCGCCAAAATGGGTTGTAAAAACAAATTAAAATGTCATTTTAGCTGCATTTTTGCAATTTGAGGGGGGGGTGAAAAATCGAAAGTTTGAGGGGGGATGGGGGGGGGGGGTTGGGTGGGTGCGAATAGAAAATTTGAAGGGGGGGGGGGTGCCCCCCTCACCGCTACGCCTCTGAAAGGAGTAAAATCCTAAGTAAGCGTACCGAACCATTAGATGACAATTATTGGTATACGCCAAAAAAAAAAGATTTAAGCTATACGTTTGGTACAGTTGCAGAAGCTGCCGAAAGAAAACCAGAGTTGGTGCTCCTATCGCCTTAAAGACTTCACTCCTGTTTGATTCCAGAGTTTTCTCCTGTTGTCCCTATTTAACGAGTCTATTCTGCATGGGCGCTCGAATTCGGGAATTTCGGGTAAGCAACCATGAGCTTTCCCATTCGTGTCCTTTTGATTCGATTCACATGAGGCAGATGGAGTAGATATTTCATCGGTTTCATATGAAGGGATAGTGTGGTTAGGTACCCATCAGAGCTGGGTGGACTCAGGGATGTTCCGCATTCATGAGTTCGAACCGAGATTCGAACTCGCGACGTTTGGGTTAGCAATTAAAATGCTGTATCATTAAGCCACACATCTGTTTTATATGAATGGATAGTGTGTTTACCTTTGCTTTCCCTAACGTGAGTTATGTACCCTTCAGAGCTGGATGGACACAGGGAGCTGTACTGAACCCGAAATCGAACTCGATACTTTCGTGTTAGCAGTCTAGCTCTCTAATTCTAGGCCACGATTACGCTACTGTACCTTAAGATTCAGACTGAGGGCGTTACCTTCGACAACGTTGGTGGAGAAGAAGATGACGTTTTTCGTCTCTAGTGGGTTCTCGTTAGTAAACTCAGCTGATCGGGCTTGTGGTTCAGCTTCGCCAGTCAAGGAAGAGTTGTCGACCTGTAGAACATTTAGGTCTATGGTAACTAAAAAATTTGACATTATGACCCATCTCCTTCTACATGTATGTATACTCAAGCTACCCTTTCGAACCTGCGGTCTGTGAAGGTAAATTAAGTAGAGTTAAGTGTTTCTGTGAACTCGGCATATGAAGGGATAGTGTGGTCAGGATTATGCTCAGCCGATTTTACTCTATCTCAGAATCTAAGCTAAGGATCCGAACTTGAGACTTTTGGATTTGCAGTTTTACGCTCTGCCGTTCAACCACTCCGCACCATACCCAGCTTATGTAACGCTATACCAAATTCCATTGACCACCACCTCTCATGTAATATATCTAGGATCACGTCGACTTCCCCTCTCCCCCACCCCCATTTGTGTCTACCTTATGTCGAAAATGGATAAGTCTCATATGTCATAGACGGATGTCTCCCAAACGTCATGAATAGAAAACTATATTTTTAATAGAGTTGAAAATACGTGTCTAGATTACATAAACAGCTTAACTCTACTTCACCTATCATACAGATCGTGAGGTGTCGATAAAACGTACCTTCAACCCGTGAGCAGATATCACGCGCATGTCCGCGGGCACACGGTCACCAAACTTGACCTCCACAATGTCCCCTGTGACCAGATGAGCCGCCAGGACGTTCAACTTCTCCCCGCCCCTCACGACGATGGCGTTCTGGTAAACAAACAAAAAAAAACAATTTATTACGTAAGGTCACCCTGTAGTGTCACCCCGTACTGTTACACCGTGGTATCACCCTTTGGTAAGTCGCCACCCCATAGTGCCACCCCATAGTGCCACCCCATAGTGCCACCCCATAGTGCCACCCCATAGTGCCACCCCGTGTAGAATGACGCCCCGTGTAGAATGACGCCCCGTGTAGAATGACGCCCCTTGTACAATGACGCCCCTTGTACAATGACGCCCCTTGTACAATGACGCCCTTTGTACAATGACGCCCTTTGTATAATGACGCCCCTTGTACAATGACGCCCCTTGTTCAATGACGCCCCAAGTATAATGACGCCCCACGCACAACGACGACCTACGCACAACAACGCTCATGTAGAATGACGCCCCAAGTAGAATGACGCCCCAAGTAGAATGACGCCCCAAGTAGAATGACGCCTCATGTACAATGACGCCCCATGTAGAATGACGCCCCATGTACAATGACGCCCCATTGAAACCCACCTGAGGGACCATGTTCTTGAACGAGTCCATGATTCGTGAGCTCTTGGCCTCCTGATAGTACCCGAAACACCCGGATATGATGACCACCGCCGCCAACACGATACCCAGGTACAGCTGAAAATAAAGAAATGATCGATCTTTTTTTAAACATTTATTATTAGGTAAACAGACCCTAATGTTGTAAATTATGGTACCGCTTGGTCGAATGGTAGAGCATTAGGTTATTAGTCCGTAGGTCTCGAGTTCGGATCCTGGTTGACTCGAGACTGTAGAATGTCCCTGAGTCCACCCAGCTCTGATAGGTACCTCACAAACTTTGGGGATAGTAAAGGTTTCTGGGCATATATTAAGAACTCTACTTCACCTGCCCTATGGGTCCTTAGGTTTGAAAGGGGAGCTTCAATGTTGTAAATTAGTTGAAGTTGGCATAATAAAACAAATATAGTTAATGGCATCTGAAGCCAAAAATACATGAACTCTACTTCATCTACGCTCTCGTACATCAGATCTTGAATATAATTTATGAGGATTTTTTTTTTTTTTTTTGGCTCTGTGGGGGAAAGTTAATTTCGACAGTTGCAATGTCAAAGCAAGGAGTCAAATATCGAACATAGCCAAGAAAATGCCTTTCCTTAAATTAATCACGGGTACTGATTTGGGGCGGAGTGGACTCCAGGTCGTGGTGAACAGAGTTTCTTCCAGGCATCTCTTCGGGGGCGGGGGGGCTTAGCCCCCCGAAAAAAAATTTCCGCCCCCCCCTCCCCCCCCCCCCGAACGAAATGAAATTTATATGATTTATATACAAAATATATACTTTTAGCAGTGTCCGCCCCCCCCCCCGAAGAAAGTCTACCGCCCCCCCCCCCCCCCGAAAATTTCAAATGCCCCCCCCCCCCCCCGGAGACAAAAGTCTGGAAGAAACACTGGTGGTGAAGGTCAAAGTTGAATTATGTATGACCTATCGTCAGACCTGGGACTTTGTAAGCGCGTATAATACTGATATCTGTTTCTATTTCTGTGGTGTTGTAAACAGTGGCGCAACTAGAGGGTGTGTAGGAAAGGGGGTGCGCCTGAGTCAATTTTAACTCTATCTTATAATAATTTCATCATACTGCGTAAAATATTTTAACTGCAGACTGCACTGTAATTGTATTTATAACTTAGTACAATACGACAGTATTCAAGCATTTCAACCGGATACTTATAGACTGATTTTTTTAAATATTTTAAAGCTCTTACATTATCGCCGGGTGGGCTGTCCATTTCCGCTGCCTGTATCGCGTAGGCGATAAAACACAGGATCGATCCCGCCCACAGCAGGAGGGAGAAACCGCCCAACATTGTTTTAGCGAACTTGACCCACTCAGGCTTCTCCGGGGGAGGCGTCAGCTCATTCAGTCCGTTTAGCTCCAAGAGCTCTTTAGCTCGCTCTTGCGAGTGTCCCTGTGGAGAATGTAAACTTTTATTAATGTAAGAGCTTAGTGGTGTTTTATTCAAATAAGGTACAAGGCAACAATCACTCTTCGCCAAGTCGAATAGGCACCATTATGATGATACGCTGGACAGTATCAGCGTAATGTTTGGTTCAATAGGTTTCGTAACACTGGGTTTAACTTAAGTTCAGCAGCGTCACAAGGCGGGGGCGTGGAAGGGTGAGACCATTTAGGGGGTGAGACCATTTAGGGGGTGAGACCATTTAGGGGGTGAGACCTTCCGAAGAGCCTGGTACGTCGGAGGAGAGGTGCAAGACTACCGGGAACCAGAAGGGTTTGCTCTCGACCCTAACCAGATATTTTGACTTTAAGCTGCGGCCTTCACGTGGATTCGGATGTGTGCCACTAGTCGGACCAAGCTCATGACCCCCCTAATGGGTGCGGAATGGCTAGTGGTAGCCAACAGCAGCTAGAGGTTTTTGATCTGGCCGAGTAGAACTGCTGTATGCGCTAGGTTCAAAGAATGGCCGAACGCCCCCCACGATCAAGCTGGGTACCAGGCGGTAGGAGGACGTCCCGCGTCTGGTGGGCGGGGAAGGAAAGCCCGGTGAGAGCCGACGGAAGTAGCGACCGATGTGTGGGAAAACTCTTGTGGACGGAGTTTGCTGCACTGAGGCCTGCCTGGCTAATGGAAGTCAACCTTCTGAGCCGGTTTCCGTATAGAGAGAAGAGAGAGAGAGAGAGAGAGAGAGAGAGAGAGAGAGAGAGAGAGAGAGAGGGTGAGACCATTTAGGGGGTGAGACCATTTAGGGGGTGAGACCATTTAGGGGGTGAGACCATTTAGGGGGTGAGACCAAATCTTGAAGTCGTAAAATTTACTGTCCAAAACAATATTTTATCATGTTAAAATTTTTAAAAACTGAGGGACGGGGGTGACACCACGTCGAAAATGCTAAATTGTTATGTGGGGGCAGTGTGACACCCTCGGTTACCGCATCGGGTGACACCCAATATAGTAACGTCACTGCTCTAGTTTAACCGCCATTCTGGTCTAAAGCGTAACGCTAGCTGTAACAGTTAAACATGCATTAAAAATATCTTATAAGATATTGCATTGCCATGTAGAGGATCAAAGGCATGCAAATCTTACACTTAGCTAACTTATTATCTTAATGATAATAGATATACCTTAAGTCCTGTCAATTAGCGAACAAGAGCTACTGACCCATATCTGCATAAGTACCCTAGCGTTAGAGTGCTAGACTGCTAACCAGAAGCCTAGCGTTCGAATCCGTGTTCAAGTCAGTAGAACGTCCCCTGAGTCCACCCAGCTCACTTTAGAGAAAGTAAAGGCGGCTATGCATAGTGATGACCACACTATTGCCTTGTATTCCAAGGCCACCGAAACAGGTGAACTCTACTTCACTTGCCCGATGGACTGTCAGGTTCGAAAAGAAATTTTACTTTTAGTTATGTCATAATCTATACAAGTCGGGACGTGGATCTGGAAATGTTACATACAATTTTTTTTTACCCTCTAACTAAAAATGTACCCTAACAATACCACCATCCCAACACCCAGCAAAATCCCACCTTCACTGGGTCCACACCCAGCCTCTCGTACAACTCTTCCAGAGGAATTTTGTGCTCGTCCATGTCAAGTTCCCTCTTCAGTCCGTCCATTTCCGCCACACTTTTCTTCCTCTTTTTCTTCTTGTCCTTTTTGATGGGCGCGACGCCATTTTGGACCTGCGCATCAGATAGAATACGTGTTACGGAAAATTTGTTTTAATGTTAATGCGTGTTAATCGTTAAAAATCTCTTTGGAAAAGTGGTCTTTCATACCACTGTCCAAAAATTAACTCTCAATATATAGGTTGTAATTGTTAATTTTAGGTATGAGTCAATATTAGGGGTTGATATAAGTAATATTAGTAATTTACAAATTTGAGTGTGAGAGAGAGTATCATGCAAGAGCCGATATTTTTTTTTTAAAACTAAAGTAAAAACTTGGGACA